>NW_009713597.1:291-5051 GCF_000703405.1 Apaloderma vittatum | reverse complement strand
AGTCAAGGCAGACGGAGGGCTGCGCTGCTGGGAGCTGCTGATTAGCAGGTTCCGACTTTGGCACCAGCCCGGCCCTCAGAGGGCGAAGGAGACACGGAGGGGGCAGAGCAGACCTGGGCTCTGGGGTGGTTTGTGCAAGCTGCTTAACCCTTTGGAGGCAGGCATTGAACAAAGTTCTCCGGGGATTTTGCTCCCCTTTGCCTGCCCGGCTGGCTGCACTCCCTGCCTGCAGCGCATCTCCCCTGCGCTGCCCCATCACTCCTGGCACCCCTTGGTGTTTCCCCCCGGCACACAGGTGGGATGGCGCCGGTGCTCAGAGGAAGCTGGAGAGCTGGACAACAGCATCGCTTTCCCACGCAGGCTGGCCAGGTTGCCCACAGAGCCTGGCAGTGGGTGAACGGGGCTGGCAGTGTCCCAGTACACTGGAGAGTGCTGGGGCAGGCTGGTGGAGCACTGTGAGAGGTGTCCAATGAGCTCCCGATGCAGCAGGAGGGGGCCCCTGCATCTGCTCTGGGATGGCATCAGCAGCTGCCCAGGGTCAGAGTCCTCTTCACATGTAAGGTTTGCCCTTGTATGAGCCTTCGCACATGTGCATGAGATATTTTTTCTTGCTCCAGAGCATGTGTCTGAATTTGTGCTGACTTCAGAGCCTCATGGGGGAAGGTTTGGGGTCATGAGCTCCTCAGCCCAAGGAAAGAGTTGCAGGTTCCCAGCTGAGTATCTCCCAGGGCTTTGGCAGGTGAGTATTTCCCAGAGCTTTGGCAGCCCAGCTGCTGCCAGCCCTGCCTGCAGCCAGGAGACTCAGAGGCTTGCTGAGGACAGCTGGACTGTGCCCCAGGGAGAGCAGCAGTGCCCTGCCAGGCTCCACACAGCCCTTGCCTTTGCCTCGGCAGAGAGGTGTGCCTCGGTGTACTCAATGCCTGCCTGGCCCTTGCTGCTGCAGGGGAAGGATCTGGGCACATGCCAGGGTGGATCATTCGTGGTGTGGTGTGACCGGCATCAGCCCCGTCTGCTGGAGCGGTCCAGGCGGTTCCCAGCCTGCCTGCGCTGGGGCCTCCATCCCACAGAGCTGGCGGAGGGCCCAAGGCAGTGGCTGCGGAGCTGGCCAGGGTGGGGGCTTCTCCTCATCTCCGTGCTGAGGTGAACCCTCCCTTGTGATAACATCAGTTTCCCAACCCTGCTGTGATGCTCATTCCCATGGAGCATCTGTGGGTTCAGCCCCTTTCCTGCAGGAGCCCAAAGCAAGGAGACAGATGTCCCAGTCCCTGCTGCATCACACCGGGACCCAGCTGGCTGGGAGGAAGGCAGAGGAGGCAGGGGATGATCCCATCTTTGCCTACCACCCCCTTCCCACGTCCTGGGAGAAGCTCCCAGGCTCAGGTTTAAGGATCACAGCGTTTCCCATGCAGTGGGGCCAAAAGCTTGAGCAAGTTGGTGATGCTGCTGGCACCACACTGTGCCGAGTGTCCCTGTCCCACTGTCACGTGTCAAAGCCCTGCCAGGCTCCCATGGACATGGCACACTGAGCTCCCAAGGGCTCCTTGGGTTGCTCCAGCTCTTGCCCCGGTCCCCACGTGTTTATGCAGCTGAGCCCTCATCCTGCCTGGGCAAGGCATGGTGGCCATGGCAGCTCCAGCTCTGCCTCACTCTGCCTGTGGGAAAGTAATTTCTTGCCCTTTTCCACTCCTGTTTTGTGTATTCAAGCCACGGATTCTTCTCTCCAGAGCCTGAAGCAGCTCCGGCCTTAGGTGGGGTCTCTCAGCACTGTCATGCAAAAGCTGTGGCAATCACAGTGCTACACCACCACCACCAGCAATTGCATTTACATGTTTCCCAGTCCTCCCAAAAGTCAAATGGAGCTAGTTTCATGCCTTCCTCCCTGCCGGCTCGCCCTCACTTGCTAGTTTTGTTTGATTGCAGATTAACCATGACCTCCTCAAAGGCTGGAAAGAGCTTTCTGCCAAACAGCTGGAGGCAAACCTGGGATGGCCAGGGGCTTCCAGACAATGCAAACACTCTCTTTTATCTTCCCTATGTATTTTTACTCCTTGCAATTAGCTGCCTGCTCTGTCTGCTCCCTATTTCCCTGCAGTTCCTCCCAGGAGCCCTGCCTCAGAAACATTTTGATGGAGAAGCACATCCCCATGCCCTTTAGGTCTTCCGACAGCGCTCTGACGGTTGTGGGTGTTGGCCCTGCACTCACACCCACCCCAGGCACCAGCAAGACTCAGCAGCGCGGGGATCAGCACAGCAGCTCGCGGCAGCCCGAGATTTCAGTTATCCCTTCTGCAGCCTTCCCCGCAGGAGCTTCTTCCCCTCCCTCATTGCAGGTGACAGTCAGAAGCCAAACACCTGGGGTGTCTGATGAACCGGCTCCCCATTAGGTTTTCCACAACCATTTGCTCCCAGAATTCTGTCTCCTCTTTTCTGCTCCTCTTTACAAAACCTCTGAAAAACGCTGAGCGGGGAAAAAAGTTGAGTGATGTTGTGTGTCATTATTGACTGTAGGGACACCTGGTCTCCAGCACGATGCTTTGGGGCTAGGTAGGCTCCTCCAAGACTTGAGGGATACGGACTGACTTTCTGCTTTCCTGCATCAGAAAGAGGCAAGAGCAAGATACATTATAAAAAAAATAAAATAATGAAGGCTTCCAGTGGCACAACCAATTGGGTCTCAGAGAGAGTTCACTTGCTTGTCATGTGTGATCCCCAGGCCAGGGAAATCATGGCAAAGGAGACCACAATTTTCAGTCTCTCTCAAAATAGTGAAAGAAACAGAACAGCCTAAACCCCTTTAAAGTATTTGCTTTTACAAGAAACCAGATAGCTAGATCGCTGCTATACAAGTGCTGCCGATACATCCTCGCCCTGCACTTGGCTGTTACCTGGCCATCTCAAATGTTATTTTTTGAAAACCACTTCCATAAATCAACAAACACAGCCCAGCACCAGCAGAACAGCCCACACGGCTGGAGAGCTGGTGGCCACTGCCAGTCACTGAAGTAGAACAAACTAGCAAGTACGCAAAGAAATGTCATTAATGAAAGACAGACCACAAAGCCTATGAAAACACATTTCTTGCTTTTATTAGACCAAAGCAGCGTGCGAGCATGCGAGCCTTAGATGCCCGGACAGAGCAGGATGAAGATTGCCAGCACTCCATAAAGAGGAGGCATGCAGTTCCCCCCGTGCCCCTCTTGCTGCCCGTCCCCCCATGGCCATGGGGGACAGAAGGGTCCGCAGCAGTGTGGACACACGTCTCCAGTGGAGCTGGCTGGGATGGGGAGGAGGGATGGAGGGGAGAGACACAGAGAAATGCGAGTTTATCACAGCAGTATGGCAGCACTTGGGAAAGGACAAGTGTTGTTGGGTGTCCGGCACTGGTGTGTTGGCACCACATGGCTGAGGAGAGGATGCAGCAGAGTTTCATCAGTTGTCTCTCATCCACTGCAGCCTCCAACCTGCAGAAATTTTTTTTTATTGTTATTTTTACCTCCCCAGGCACTTATTTTCAAGTTAAAAAAAAAATCTCCAGGCAGTGGAAGGGAAATGTTTGTTGTCACCCCCCATTCAGCTTGATGGAGACAGTAACGACAGTGGGAGATCAAGAGGGGATCAGCACTGCACCCTCGCTTCCCCGGGAAAATAAAAGCCACTGGCATAGATGGGCATAGATATTAAAAAGAAAAAGAAAAAAAAAAAAGAAAAAAAAAAAGAAGAAGAAGAAAAAGCCCCCTTTTCCACTCTTCAAGGCAAGATCTCCTCGGCAAGCACTGGCAAAGAAAGGCATCTTGTTCAGGGGCTCTGAAAGGCAAGATGAAAGGGGAAACCTACATTTTTCAACCCAGCCTGTTTCTGACATGGGAAAATAGCGCAGACAAGAATAGATAGCTTGTTGGCTCATTTTTTCCTTGACAGATTATCTGTGTGAATGCACCGTATTAAGCCGGGAGTAAGACGCCAGGATCCCCCTCGCCCTCCCTCTTCCCCCTCCCCAGCTACCTCGAGAGCAGCCAGCAGCGAGGAGCTGTGATTTGCGAGCATGTGGGGCACTGGGGGCGTGCGGGGCAGCCATCCATCACCGGCCACCTCTTTTTGCCACCCCTCGTGTATTTGGCAGTCTTCTGAGCCCACACTCAGGTTCCTGCATGCCCTAAAAATGCAACCATAACCGTGCCGAAAGATAAGCTCCGGTTAGGAGGAGCTGTGCTTGAGATTAACTTGGTGATGCTTCACACAAAACATGTCCCAACAGCACATGGGGGTGGTGGCATCTAAGTGGGACATGCTGCTGTGATGGGATGGGAGAGTGTGACCGGGGGTGATACCAGGGCTGCTCTCAGGTGGCACTTGTCTCCCTGAGGGAACCTGATTTGGCTCCAAGTGCTGCTCCCTCCCACGGTGGATTTTGCTGCGCTTTTGGTAGCTCAGCAGCCATCGTTTCCATCCTGGTGCCATTGCGAGAGCGGGTCATTAGCTGCGGCCGGCTGTGTGACACACCACTGCTGTCACCTGTGACAGCTGCTCTCGGCTGCCTGCTGCAGATCGCCAGGCGCTGGGTTCTTAAAACAAATGCACAGGTGCCACGCTTAGGGCTGGAGGGAAACACACCAGCCTCCTGCCCGCCTGTGCCCTGGCTGAATCAGATTTTCACACTGCAAAGAAAGCAAAAATGGTCCAAGCAAGGTCCCTGCGGCTCCCTGCAGGGAGGCTGCCATGGCTCCCGTGGGCTGCAGAGACATGGCACCGTTGGTCCCATC
>NW_009713597.1:0-281 GCF_000703405.1 Apaloderma vittatum | reverse complement strand
GGGCCCCTCTGCTTCTGTTCACCAATGAACCCCTGTCAGAGGGCAGAACTCGTGGCTGCTTTGCCCAGCCCCAGGCACATGCTCCAAAGGAGCCTCACTTGGGCCAAAAGCAACACACTAGCTTAAAAAAAACTCAATTAAAAGTCTTGTGCATTTTGGATCGCCTTCGTCCCCTCCTGAGCCATTTGAGTCGTGCTGACAACCCCTCAGTTGGAAGAAGCAACTAGCAAAGTGCTTAAACCATGACTCTCTCCTCCTCGCAGGGCTCCAGCCAGGGTCTG
>NW_009713596.1:0-6025 GCF_000703405.1 Apaloderma vittatum | reverse complement strand
CGAGTCTGCAGCCCCACGAAGGAGCCGCAGGTGAGCTCGGAGGAGGCATTTCCAGCGCAGGCACAGAGGAGGACCGGGGTCAGCCCACCGCACGCCTGCCCTCGGGTGCTCAGGAGGGATCGACAAAAGGAGCTGGAAGTCTTAATGCATGATCAAGATTATGATTTAATTGGCATAACAAAGGCTCGGTGGGCTCAGCCACATGACTGGAATATTAATACGGAAGGACGCAGCTTGTTCTGAAAAGACAGGCAGGGGATTAAGGAGGAATGTGTTGCTTTGTACGTTAAGGCTGGATAGATTTGGTCTGCAACCCAGCGAGAGCCTGGCTGCCAAACCACTGCCGCGGCTGCGCTGCACACCGAGCAACTGCCAGGCTCACCCAAAGCCTGGGACGTGGTGCTCATAGAGAATGTCCCTACCTAAGTGGCCAGTGTGGAATAGGAACAGACTGTCCAGCAAATGCCTCCTAAGGCATTAAAATTGACTTTTTTTCAGGATGAGGCAAATAGAAGAGAAAGGCTTTGGCTTCGCTTCTAACCTCCAGGTCATGGATGAGAGGGCGAGGAGAAATAAGTGCGATGAATGTGTCTGAGATATGAAGCATCTCCTCATGTTCCGCAGGAAAAGAGCCAAAGCTTGGGGCCAAGAAAAGGGACCACTGGGGATGCCCAGTCCAACATGCTGCTCCAAGCAGGGCCAGTGTCCCAGACCTCTCCCACTGCCCGTTACTGGGCATTTCTGCCATCCGCATCTCGCCAGCCTGGCTGCAAAGAGGCTGCAGGAGAGCCTGTGAGGGGCCACAGCAAGAGGGAGAGCATCCCATGCACGCTCTCCAAGTCAGGAGCCCTGAGCCAGGGGCTGGGGAGTGGCTAGGAAGCAGATGGGCAGGTTTGAATGCAAATATATCAGCTTGGAATGCAAGATCAAGAAGGAAAAAGAATTCAGTGAGCAAGGCAATGAGAGCGCATAGGGAGGAAGGGGACTGGCAAAGCCGGGGTTGATGCTGCAGGGTGGGAAGAGGAAGCTCTGGATGACGGGGATACTGCGGTGCCAGGGACAGGCACTGCCCCAGCGCATCAGCCTGGATCAGCCGGGAGGTGCAGCGAGGGGAGAACAGGGCTGGGAAGCTGGGAGAGATGGAGCGGTGCAGGTAGGGCAGGCCTGCCAGCCCTCCCCATGGATGAAGGCAGAGCTGGTGGCAGGAGAGCACGAAGCAGGAGGGTTGTAGCCAAAACTGAGGGGCTGGGACAGCAGAAGGGCAATGCTGTGCAGCTCTTTATAAACAAGAGAAAACCCCAGAGCTCTCAGCGCAGCTTCAATCCCCTGGGAAACACCAGGACAAGCAGCGAAGCAGCCCCAGGACCCCACAAGACCACGGGCAGAGGAGCAGCTGCCGCTCCCAAATTCTCATGGGCAAACCGTGGCAAACCTGCTCCGTCAGCCGTGTGTGTATTTCAATGTTTGTAAGGCTTTTGGCACAGGTTCATAAAAGAAGCTCAGAAGCAAGATGCAGATTGTCTTTAGCCTAACCCTGCTACAAAATGGGTGCTGGTCCCAGCTCGGATCACCAACCCCCCCAGGGCTGCAGCTGCCAGCAGATGAGACAAGGGGTTGCAGGGCTTGCAGACAAAATAGGAAGATAAGAAGAGTGGGAACTATGAAGGCAGATTCCTAACCCAAACCCTCCCTTCATGCCACCCTCACTGCAAATGAGATAAACAGGCTTGGGGAGCAGGACACCACGCAGTGCAGCCCACACAGCATCCCAGCACAACCAGGCTGTCGTATAAACAAGAAACAGGGAGCAAGAAGTGAGTAATTTGGGGAGGGGAGGACCTGACATTCTGATAAATCACAGCAGAGCAGGGAGCTAACAGCAAAAACCAGGCAAACCAATGCCAGGATGCGTAAGCAGGAGGGCTCTGCAGATGCAGGAGGCAGGTCTGCCTTTCTCCACGGCACTGGGAAGCAGCGGCTGGAGAGGGCAGCTGTGTCTGGACACACTGCCCTTTGGGATGGTTGGAGAGGGTCTGGAGGAGGCTGTCAGAGACCTGGAATACATGACCGGCAAGAAAAACCGGCAAGACGTGGGACTGCTTAATTGGTAGGGGAGAGAGAAGGGGGCTGCAGCAGCAACCTGCAGGAATGTAGACGACTCCTGCCAAGAGGAAAGGATTAATCTGCCTGTGCCAGATAACAAAAGCAAAGCAAGCTTAAATTATCTCAAGGAAATTCAAGGTAGGCACTTGGAAAAATGTTTCCAGTCACGACAGGGAAGAGTCTGGATTCTCCATCGCTGAGATTTCTGGGAGAGCTGGGTCTCAGGCAGCGCGGCATTAGCTGGCGTTAGCATTAGCTGGTCCCACAGGTTCTCTCGTTTCTAAGATTTTGCAACTTCTAGGTACAAGCATATGGAAAATCCTTAAAGCATGGGCCTGGCTGGCATCATGGCCTGCAAAGAAGGAAAAGTAGAACAACTGGGGAAGCCCTAAGAGCAACCCCTAGAGATCCAAAGGGACAAAAGAGTCTGTAGGGACCACGGGCACAACACCAGCATCATCCCACACAGCTACACAGGGAGGTGCTGGGGGTCAGGTATCAAACCAGCTTTCCCTGGGAACTGGCAGTGAAGCCGGGGCTGGAGAAGTCATAGGAATGAACTTCTGGGGTAAAGCAAAGCAGGTGGAGTCCCTGTGGGCAGCAGAGCTCATATCATGCTGGGTGCTCAACAAAGCCTGGGCCAAGAGGAGTCTGGTGAGCAAACCTGCCTGGATGCAAAATCATCTGGAGTCAGCGAGAGAAAAACGTGCTGGGAGAGAAATGGTGTTTAAAGAGCTGAGGGCTGTGTAATTTGAAAAATTATTTCTGTTGCTCCCATCCAGGGGTGGTCATGGCCGGTGGCTCTGCTTCAGTTTCTCACACAGGATGAGCAGAGCTCAGGCGGGTGGTGGATGTTCAGGGACTCGGCTAACAACGAGCGGCGTGTTAATCAACTTCCACTCTCGTTAACTGGAGGAGTGATTAGAAGCACCTGTGAGCTGGCAGCTCTGAAGCAACAGGAGCTGCAAAACTTGAGCAGAAAGTCCGGAGGATTTCACAAAGAGCCCTGGGAAACTGCTGTTGACAAATCTTTCTCCTCTCAGCTAGAGCTGCTGCCCAGGGGGTGGCTCTGGGGTTAGTCAGGTTTGAGCAGATGAAGATGACAGCTCCTGCCACCATCGCTTGCCGCGGTGCTGCGTGGGGTCCGCAGGACGAGGCGTGCGTGGGCCAGAAGGATGCAGCTCATCACAGGTGCTGGCTCGGTCCTTTTCTTCCTGCGGAACTCCAGCTGCAGAAGAGCAACCAGTGAAAGAAGATGAACTTTAAGTTCCCCACGGACATGAAGTTTTGTGTGTAAATCGTGCCCTGTGTGTGTCTGTGGGACAAGGTGGGCTGTGATACTGCATCCCAGGGACAGCCTCCCTCTGGGGACCCTGTGTGCAAGGAGGCTCCCGGGCCCTCGCTGCCTGATCCATCGCAGACTTAGAGCCACACCATGAGCAGACTGTCCTGTTGGACAGTCCCCAGGTTTACAGCAACAACAGAGGGTTCCCCGCAGGGCCAGGGGGAGCGACAGTCCCTGTGACGGAAGGGGAGACTGGCCAGGAAATTCCCAGCTCCTGGGAGAACCCCATCTCCTCTGCCATCAGTCATCCGCGGCAGCAAAGCCCAGGAAACTGCTTAATAATCCCAAAGAAAACCACGGAAAAATTTACAACAGCAATCACTTGATAGAAGCTCCTGAAGGCATGGGAATTTCCTCAAATAACCACATCCAAAGAAACCCTCGTTCCTGAGCAGGGAGTTTCCAGCTGAAGCCTGCCTTACAGAGCCCCTGAAACACTGGTCCAGGGATCCTTGGGGTCTCCTGCACAGGCTGGAGGTTGACAACTCCTGCCGCAGCCCGGCAGCGGGGAGCACAGGAGGCACAACCCTGCAGAGCCACGGCCGAGAGGCAGCTGGGCTGGGGCACCTCGGAGTCCCACGCACAGTTCAGCCACCACCTCAGCTGCCCACGACAGAGCCCTCCCCGCTGTCGGCTCCAGCAAAGGGCACCTGGTGTACAGGAGCTTCAACAAGGGTCAGGCCAGGGTGGCTCCCGGAGTCAGGGGGTGCTGTGGTTCCCATGGGCCTGAGCAGAGGCATCCAAGCATCTCACCTGGGTTCAGAGCTGCTCTTCAGACCTCGCACTGGAAAGCCAGCCTGCTTTAACCTGACCTGCCCCACTGGTCTTTAAGATGCTGAATTCTGCCTTGGTGCTAACGCTGGGTAATTGCTCATGCATGCTTACAGGCTGTGCAGGGTCTTTAAAAGTCTGTTCCTTCCCCCGCGGGCAGGCTCCGTGTTTCACAGGGACATAGGTGTACTTCAAAGCCCGGAAGGGAAGGATGTGTGCTGCTGCATCACAGTAACTCCCTCTCCTTTCTGCTGGATCCAGCTGGGACTTGACCACGGCCGCGGCTGGGGGACGGGGAACCCCCTTTCCTGCTTGCCCTGCTGGGGCTCTCCGGCCCCCGTGTTTGGTGCCTCACCCACGGCACTCGGCTCTTGAGCTCCTCTCTTGCTTTACAGCATGGCACAGGTTGGGCTGACGCTCTCGTCCCCAGCGGGACCTGATGGCTGGACCTGCATGTCGCCATTGCTCGGGCTGCTTGGATGTTGCTCTCAAGTGCTCCAAAGCAAAATCTTCCCACAAGACTTTGGTAAACATTACTGATGCTTTTACTGCCGATGTGACTCTACAGCCCCTGTCTCCGCTTCCAGGCTCCTGTGTCTGACACAGCCCTGCTCTCCAGTGCTGAAGAGAACCTGTGGCTGCAGCTGATGGACTTGTGCACAGGGAGGGCCACCAGCACAAGCAGCAAGTAGGTGTCTGCTCTGGGGATGTACCGGCATCGGAAGCGAGGGCTGGTAAATCTGCCTGCAGTGTGTCTGCAGAGCCCTGGCCAAGCCTTGCTGGGTGGTGGGTCCCAGGCAGTTCTCCCTGCGCCCTGTACTGGACTGTGGTCCCATGGGTGTCTCTGGTGCCAGAGCACAACTTTGGAGCACCCTTCCCACAGCTCCAGCCTTCAGATGCTCGGCGTCAGAGAATTTCCCCTTCTAGGGCATGACACGGCTGATGCAGGCAGAGACAGGATTAGCCAAAACATTCCCCGAAGCAATTCATCTTTGCTTCAGGCAGCGCAAATCTCAGCAAAATCAAAATCACTTTTGTGACACTCCTGAGGCAACTTAAGGGATTTTGTTCTAGGGAAGAGACAGACACATCAAGTTTTGCTCTGAAAGTTGTGATTTTATGTGACTTCTGGGATTTGCTCCTCAAAACCCCCTCTGAACCCCAGGCCAGAGACCAAGTGGGTCTCCAGCCCCCTGAGATGGTTCTGCGTGGGATCTGGCTCACAGACACAGGGCTCATGTACCAGAGTGTGTGGACAAACCCCACAGCTTGCATTAAGCCTTCTGTCCCTGTCTGAACCAGTGGAGGTGGAAGAAGAGCAGGGGCTGAGCAGCCCAACAGCCCCATCACACTCAAAACTCTGGTCTGAAGCGAGAGACTCCCCAGTCACGCTTGTGGTGTGCATGGGGAGAGGATGCCTGAAGATGCTCGAGCTGTCCTCGCTGGCAGGTGCAGCATGCGCGGGCTGGCCACCACCCCTCGCTACAGCCAGAACACTGTTGGTTCATGCAGGTGACTCCAAGTGCAATAATTCTGGTGTTTTTTCCCAGGTTTCTGTCAGCATGAACAATCTGTCTTGAAATTTGCTTCTAGAGACAAAGGAGGCAGTAAAAGCAGAAATGTCTGCTGATGTGCCTCTGACAGAAAAAGACCCAGAAATGTCTGCTGGTGTGTGTCTGACAAGGCTTTATGTATCTCACAGTCTAAGGTCCAGACTTGGAAACAATCTTCTGGGTCCACTATAAAATCTACAGGACAGATTCTGGAGGGACTTGATCATCTCTGCTGTGAAGAGAGACTGAGAGA
>NW_009713595.1:30448-30696 GCF_000703405.1 Apaloderma vittatum | reverse complement strand
GGCTGCTCCCAAACCCCCGAGGAAACGCCGCAACGCGCCGGGGGCTCAGCCTGCCCAGGGGGCTGGGGGCGGTTGTGCGAAATGTGCAGGGCAGGTGGCGTAGAATGGCCCGGGTTGGAGGGGACCTCAGAGATCATCTAACCCGACCCCCTGCCATGGGGAGGGACACCCTTAGCCAGCCCAGGTTGATCAAGGACTCATCCAACCTGTCCTTGAAAACCTCCACGGAGGGGGCAGGCATGGCCACT
>NW_009713595.1:20399-30393 GCF_000703405.1 Apaloderma vittatum | reverse complement strand
CCCAAGATCCAATCTAAATCTGTTTTCCTTTAACTTAAATCCATTTCCCTTGTCCTATCTCTGGACACTATCTCAAAAAGTCCCTCCCCAGCCTCCCTGTAGGTCCCTTCAGGCACTGCGGGCAGGGATAAGGTCCCCCTGGAGTCTTCTCTTCTCCAGCTGAACAACCCCAGGTCCCTCAGCCTGTCCTCGGAGCAGAGCTGCTCCAGCCCCTGGGTCAGCTTTGTGGCCTCCTCCCAACAGCTCCATGTCCCTCTTACGGTGGGGACACCAGAACTGGGCGCAGGATTCGAGGTGGGGTCTCACAAGTAAAGAGGGAGAATCCTCTGTCCTGCCCTGCTGGCCACACTCCTCTGGATGCAGCCCAGGACAGGGTTGGCTTCTGGGCTGTAGGAGCGCCCTGACGGCTCATGTTGAGCTTCTTGTCTATCAACACCCCCAAATCCTTCTCCTCGGGGCTAACCTCAACCCACTCTGTGCCCAGTTTGTATCTGTGCCTGGGATTGTCCCAACCCAGGTGCAGGACCTTGCACTTCAGAGAAACAGAAGCCATGGTGGTTATTTGGGAGAAGTTTGGAGGTTATTTGGTCTCAAAATCTGTGACAATCTTTGCAGTTCTTCCCAGCCTCTTTTGGCGGAGCCAGGTTGAGAGGTCTGGAGCCACCAGCTTCCCCCCACACACGTGGCCACCGTCTGACTTCTGCTGTAATGGCAAAGGGCAGCCCACCGAGGAATTTGATGTGGAAATGATGTGTGTTGCAACTTTCTATGGCATTTCTCATTTCAGGTAATGCCAGGGATGCAGGAGCTTCTCTCTGAGGTAAAAGATTTGGGAGTTAAGAATCCAATGTCACATCTGTAAGTATTATTCTTACAACAGAGACATCCTCCAGATGCTTCTCTAAAGAAGTATATTATTGGAAAGAGGATTTCTGTAATAGCAGGTGAAACGCTGCTAAAACCAAAGCAAGTGGAAAATGCTCATTTCAAATCCATCCTACCTCAGCCCAAGGCTTGAATGGTTGGGATCTGGTGTGACGTGAAGCAGCTGCAGTGTGCCCTGAAGAGGATCCTTTTGACTGACTATTGCTTTATTTGTTATATTTTGTCTTCCCAGAGTCCCCAGTCATGAGCAAGGCTTTTCTGTACCAGACTGTTCAAACCTGGAGTAAGAAGCATGCTCCCAGAACCTGCCGGCCAGGTGGTGTTACACTCTCTGTGTGCCAGGAGGAACACGAAACTTTGTTGGAGTGAAAAAGCCAGGTGCTGGAGATGCAGTTAAGGGGAAGGTGCGTGTCCCTATTGATGTGTAATTATATTTTTCAGATAGAGCAGAGGGAGAATTGAAAGTGAGGTGAGAAGCTTTGATAGAACTTCTAGAAGGACGTTAGACCGGTGTCAGCCACTGACCCGTGTCTGAATATTGGCGGGGTAGACAACATATTCACTGTATGCGTGCTCCAAATGAGATTTGGTGTTATCTTTAATGGCATTTAGCAATTTTTCAGGCACATTTGTATGCAAAGAGCCAGCATCGTAACAGAATTATGCAAATCCTGATTTGTAGAGTTGTGTGGTTCAGTGTATATTTCAATAGACTCTAGGGATTTCCTCCTATTCTTTTGTGTTGTATCGTTGCACAGTTGTTTGTTATCTTTTTCAAGTGAGGTGAGGATATACTATCCTAGAGGAGTTTCTCCAGCCTCTTACTCTTTTGCTAAATGACCAGAGTACAAAATCATGTCAGCTTTACAATGCAGAAATGAAATCTGGGCTTATAAGGCCGAAGGAATGCTTCTGTTGCTGTTCATGACTGGACGCGCATCTAGTCCCAAATTACATTTTGACTTCTGTACGCGGCTCTTCTTGGTTCTGATTTAACTCGGCTGCCACTCGAAAGAGCTGACACTGAAGCAGAATGATAATATTTTCACTGCCTTTTGTTGAGGACTGGGGACCGGACTGAATGTCAGACTTGCTCTTTGTCCGAAGAGGCGGGTGTCCAAATGCAGCTGTAATTTGGCAAGGCTCAGACCTGCCATCTGTCCTTTAGATTTCAGCAAGCATAGCAAGCTATACAGCTGCATTTTATTTCTGGTTTGGCTGATGGGTATCCTGGTGTTTCATTCAGTATACATACACTCATATGCATTTTATAATCTTTCCGTAGGGCTGCTGTCACGGAGGAGTGTTTTAAATCACTTAAAGAAGTTGTGGAGTCTCCTTCTCTGGAGACATTCAAACCCCGCCTGGACGCGTCCTGTGTGACCTACTGTAGGTGACCCTGCTCTGGCAGGGGGCTGGGCTAGATCATCTTTTGAGGTCCCTTCCAACCCCTGACATTCTGTGATTCTGTGAAAGGATCACCATCACACTTGTTAAAGGAAGTGACTTTAATATGAATTTGTAAAAGTGTGACTTAACAGAGTTTGCTAGCAAACTACATGGAGGAAATGTACAAGGGAAAATTGAGCTAGAGTTGATTTAGAATGATTTATACAGGGAGTGGAGATGTGAAAGGCTAAAGAAGACCATCCCATTGAGTCACGAGGTTCTGAGCAAGCAGGTTCTGCTTGCTTTCTAAACTCTCCTTGCAAGTTGTAGTAAATTATCAGGCAAAATGACCTTTGAAACCTCATGAAATCTAACTGCAGTGACTTACTCGCTGTTCTCCTTCATCAGCATCTGCCAGCAGATAATCTTTGACACTTTTTTCTTCTTCGTCGGCATCTGTCAGTGGACAATCTTGGAAATCCTCACGACATCTACGCTGAGAGGTGTCCCAGCACAAGGGGAGATACTAGGTCACAGCCTGCTGTGATCCTGGGGAGCTCAACAGGTCTCACTTAGGATCACTATTTATAGGATCATGAGATGATTCACTTTGGTCAGGGTGTTTCCATTCCGGCCACAATTCTCGTCAGGTGATTTTTGTGGACACGATCCAGACAGCAGAAATTTCAGGTATGGTTCCCAGACAACAGGAGCTTCAGGTACAATTAGGGAGCGCCTGCCTAATCATCCCAACTCACTGTACCTTGATCAGGACAAGAAAGTACCGGACGTCCCAACTCGCTCCACTTATAGCCAAAACAAGAACACAGTGTTGGCTGGTCCTGACATCACAACATGGTCCAGAGGGGTCTGCAACTGCATCCCGTCATTTTAGATTCATGATAAATAATCTTAGGGCTCAACTAGAGTTCCCTCAGTTTTTGTTCTCTACTGTCTGACAAGTCTTCAACATTTTCTAAGGTAGCCGATTTTTCACATGGTTTTCGAGTAAGGTTGTGTGAAGCTGCGACATTGGGACGTCGAGCTAGTAATGGGAGGACCACCTAGGAAATAACATTGATTACTAATTGGATTTCATGCCGTCGGTAGGGGGAACTATTGCACTGTACTTTTTTCCCTTCAGCCTTTAAATAAACGTAGGTAACTATTTTTTAGATTTAAGTACTCATTCTCTGAGCATCCTTATGTAACTGCTCTCCGTAACGACAAAGATAGGTGGTTCATACCATCCCAATAAAATAAGACAGCAACAGGTTTCCAATTCCCTTTTCGCTTGCTGTTCTCCGCTCAACCTAGGAAAGAACCTATATGATAAGGGTGGTTGCTATTAAGGCGATTCTGTGCTTCCTGTTATCTCACACAAATAACCGTTCAGGCTCGCTTCGAGAGGCCATGAGAGAAAACTAAAGGTAATCAGAGGTTATTCTTCATCTGAGGTTCATAGACCAGTTCCTCAGAGGATGGCTCCTTTTCTCTCCCACTTTCTGGCAGTGAAGGCAGGTCAGTTGTTGGAGCAGAGAGCAGCTGTGGAGCCAGCTGTTGAGGGTGCAGGACGCTGGATATGAGCCGTGGCTGCGGAGAGAGGAGAACAGGGGGGCGATCCTCACGGCAAGAGGTGCAGGAAAGTGAGTGGAGTCACTTGTGTGGTTCCAGCAAGCCAGGGAGAACCCTGGGACTTTACAGAAGGTCACTGGAGGCTGGAAGGGAAGTGCACTTTATTTGGAGGAGGGGAATGGAGAGGCTTGTGGGCTGAGGTTGCAGCCCTGGCGAGTATGGACAGGCACAGGCTGGGGAATGTTCAAGCTGCTGTTGAGTTTGGCAGGTCAAGGTTAAGCTTCGCCGTGTAACATCTCATTCCACTTCACTGGTGTTTCAGCACCAGTCAAAGCAGGAGAATAAGAAGAAAGTGTGGGGGAATTTAAAGGGAAGAAAAAGTCTCAGACGATGGAGAAGGAATTCAGGACACAGCGATCATCTCAGTAAAAGTTCACAAAGTTGTTTCTAGGAACACTGAGTCAATTTATTACTTTGATCTGTCTGACCAACCTATAATCAAGATTATGATCTCTTATGCTTGGCCTCGAGCCGTTATATCCCTTGACTAACCTTTAATTAGAGTGTGTGTCATCTCTCTTTTACATAAAGGAGACATTTAGCTTGTACGTGCTATATAGACGCCTTATGTCTTGTATCTGAGCTGTTCATAGTTTTTCTTCTTCAGTCCAGTCAGAACATGGACTTCTGGTCTCGGTGAGACTTGTAAACTCTGCAATCATGAGAAATGGTCTTGCTGACAGTGTAGCTCCTCCTAGGCGGTGCAGCGTGAATCAGCTGTTGTGCTTGCAGGTCACATCCCATACTGTCCTCTGCTTGGAGAAAAAGACAGGAGCAGCGATGTTGTCCTGAAGTTACATGTTGTAACAAGCTGTTTATAAATACTGGAGAGAACACTCAGCTCTGTGTTCATGCGTGGCTAAAAGAATGATTGTTATGAAAGAACTATACTTGCAGAAGTCTAAATTCATGTGAAGTAAAGATACACGTCTCACCCAAATTTGAGATGATATCAGCTAGGGGAAAAAAAAAAAAGTAATTAACTTGCCATGTAGAGAATAATGAGAAATCAGGATTTATAGAAAATTAAGCTTTCCTCCCATGTGTTGGGCTCAGGTCTCTGCTTTCGTGGCAGTTTGCCCCTTCCATAACGCAGTCTCTAGCTTGGCTGTTTTGGCAGGTGTGGGTAGAGCGACCACTCAGCAAGGGAGGAATGGGTCAGAATGAGTATCCTGTGAGGACTTTCCACCTGCAGCTTGTGCCTGTGTCCAGACCTCACTGGCCTTAGCTGGAGGGTCAATGCCCATCCCTACCACTGGGGAGCCATCTTCTGCACTGGTTCATAGTTAGATCAAAGTAAGAAGTTCTTCTGTCAGGTTGGGACGTCAGGAGTTCTCTTCTTTTACTGTTTCGAACAACAGTTAAGTTGCACTCTTGCATGCCTTATGTATCATTTTACCTCTTGATGTCCTATTTGCAATTTTGCACTGGGTGGTTTAATGGGTGTCCTGGGAAAACTCAGAGGTATTGGCTCTCAAGGGGGAAAATTTGGATATTCTGGTGAGGTTTATTTCTGGGAAAGAGGTACTCTAAGGAGAAAGAAGCTTGTGCATCTCTCTTGTGGCCAGTACCACTCGGGGTCCAACAGTCACCGTGCAAACTTACACACTGACAAAATTAAGGTAGGAAGAAATTACCAGAAAGGTCTCAATTACACCTGAGCACCAATCTGTCCTCATTTATGGAAAGGGCATGTGTGGAGAATGAAGAAAGCGTGGGAGGTAGCCAGAGCAAAGAAAGTAGCTTAGAAGAGCAAGGAAGAGAGGAACTCGGCAGGGCCCTGTAGTGTAAATGTGAAAAGTTCCTTTGGATACCGAAAAATTGCATATGGGGGATTTCACTGTAAATCTGCTTTGCCTTGTATCTCTCCTCTGGTAACTATTCTTTCAGCAGTTTTCATGGCTTGACATGTACGATTGCTTTAACCCTTCTACTTCCTAAATGATATCATGTGAATTTGAGTTTTGCTTTTCCTGAATTACTTTAGAGTCGTGTTTCTTTTTTCTGTTTGTAGTTATGTAGGAGTGCTAGCAGTGCTCTGTTTGCCACTCAGTGAGGTCTGCCGGTGCTCAGGAACCCTTTTTCTTATTTTATGCAACAGCTTCCCTGTCAATGGGTAATGATCGCTTTTTGTTTGCACAGAAGCTGACGACTTTGTGATTAGTGGTTTCCAAAGTAGGGCATGAGGAAGGAATACAAAGTCATAGTGGTTTGGGGAATGCTGTGGTTTCCTCCATATGTTCCTGGAGGGCAAAATGAAGACCCTTGGAGATGCACCTTGATCAGAATCATGGGATCACAGAATGCGTTGGGCTGGAAGGGACCCTCATATGTCACCTAGTCCAACCCCCTGCATCTCTAACTATACCAGGTTGCTCAGAGCCCCATCCAGCCTGACCTTGGATGTCTCCAGGGATGGAGCCTCCACCACTTCTCTGGGCAACCTGTGCCCATGTCTCACCACCCTCAGAGTAAAGAACTTAAGTCAATGTAAGTCAGTGTCAGCTGGAAAAGAGAAAAGAGATTTTTTTTTTTTCCCCCCCATTGTAAGCTCATTTGAGATTTGTGCTGTCAATAGTTACTTAAGTTCTTGCTGCCTTCCTTGCCTGGGATCAAGATGACTATGCATAATGGTAATTTCTGAGCATACGTAGGAATATTTTCATTTCGCAGTCTCTTAGGCCCTTAGAGGAGTCCTTGAGTTTTGTTAAGCTTGCTAGTGTATACTAATTGCAAAAAACTGTTTGATGCCAAACAATGACTTCCAAATGAAAAGATCAATAATTCTAGAATTAGTAATGGATCATGCTCTGAGAAGATAACTTGGTTAATTAATTTTAAAAGTCTTTTCACAAAGGGAGCAATTAAAGCAAAGTCTGATTATCTCTAGTTGATAACACTTGAAGTATTCGATTTAAAAGTTACAGGTTTACACTCTGGTACCTCTTGATTTATGCTACTCTCTGAAACTCCTTATCTTGTTGCATTATTTGTACAGCAAAGCACGCGTCTTCAGAAATAATGTCAGCTTTTTCCTTGGCTAGTCAATTAAGACATCAGCAAATCTCAAGCAGTTGTGCAGTTGGCCATAATTGCATCCTTAGATATCCTGGGGAGGATGGCGACCCTGTGCCTCTTATGGACTCATAGAATCATTTATCTTTACGTAAAAACGAGGCTAAGGTCTAACCCGAAGCAGCACATCCAAGCAAACAAGAAACTGCTGCTGTTCTCTGCACATGGCCAAGACGTGTGGCCGGGTCACGGCAAAGAACTTGGCTATTTCTGCATCTGGCCTTGGGGTGCTGCGGGAGGATCCCGGCAAGCAGTCTCGTGTCAGACTCACACTGATAACAGGAATTGAACTGGGGCTTTTTCTCTGCCGTTCCAAGTATCTAGTGATGTAAATGTCACCAAAATATGAAAATTAGTGGTTACTATGGAACTACTCTTTTAAAATAGAAGCCATAAATCACTTTTCTTCCAATGTTCTTTGACTCATTTATCCTTTCTAGTGTTTAATGGTATGTATTTCTCATGTTTTTGGATACTTTGAACACAGAATGAAGAGTTCCACTTTGTATACTTTGCATCGTTGATTCTAAAACCAGCAGGAGTGGAAATCGTCTCAGTTTTCCTCTTCTCTAGATCCCCACCATCTGCCTGCTGTGAGAGTGTGTGACTCTTAGATTTTCAGACAGGTAACTATGATGGTGAGGCCACCTGGACCAGTGTTTTTCAAGTTGTTTGTTGTTTTGTTTTTGTTTTTGTTTTTAATTCCTGTGGCCTTCTAAACTAATAGGAAAAAAAAAATCTGAGAATTGCCTAACTTCTTTGTGGGGGAAAAATGAATCACAAATGCATGGTGGAGTGCTGCCATGGTGGTTATCGTTTGCAATTAAAAATGTGGGGCAAAGCTTTTGAATTATTTTAATTTTTCCAGTGGTGATTCGGTTTAGTTCCCTCCGTACCTCAGAACGTACACCTATATTTCAGGGGAGAAAAAAAAAAAAGAAAAAAGAAAAAGTCTTGCTTTATGTATAGTTGTTTTGCAAGCTACCATGTGAAGTTTTATGACCTACTTGTGACCCAGAGACAGAAATGCTGCTCCAATAGCTACGGTGGTGGAGATAACCCGCACCACTAACATTATCTTTTGTCAAAAAAAGAAACCACTGAGCTCCTGAGAACTGAACAAGAGGTTCTCAGTTAAACTGATGCTAGTATCTCTCGTGGTAATTTTTTTTTTTTTTAAACTTTGTTTTACAAGCCATAGCTCGTTGTTTTTTAAAGGGAAGGAAGTAATGCTGTATTTGAGTGCACAGAGCGCTCGCAGTGCTGGGAGGTGGAGGGCACGGGGCAATGCCAAAAAGTGTAATATTATTGAACGCTGTATTGGTTCCTAGTCTCTGGCCTGGTTTGTAACTTCTTTCCTTGAAGCCCTAGAAAGGAAACGAACAGCTGAGGGGTTTTGTCCAACCTGCATCCCCTTTGCTGCGAGAGGTGGCTGTGCAAGGGGGCTGCGTGTCTGGGGGGGCTGAGCCCCCCTGGAGGCACCTCAAAGGGACCTGCATGAACACTTGAGGAAGGGAGGTACAGCCAGAGCTTGTAGGCTGTCTAGTCTGAAGACTACGTCTTGTAAAGTGCCATTCCCTTGCACGCAAATGTCTTTTTTTTTTTTTATTTTTCTTGAAAAGGTTGGAGCCAGGAGCATACGTGTACATTTGGAAGGACTGCCCTGTCTGAGGGAGTGAATGTCAGCTACAAGCCATACGTATGAAAATAGAAAAAATACATTTCTTAGTACTAAAATATGTTTAGCAATAGGAATTAGCTATATGTGCAAACTTACGTGGCCATACTCAGCTGATGAGAGGAATGATTTTGGTGAGCAGTGTTAAATTCTGCATAGCTCTGCAGCTAGATTTAAGCCTTCTGTCTCGAGCTCGCTACCAGTGTTGTGTAAATGATACCATATGGTAGGAGTCTTCAAAAGAAAACTGAGCAAACCACACAGTAATTAATGTGGGTTTTTTGACAAATCACCCTTCTTTTGCCTTATTTGAAGATCTATTGGTTTGCAGTTCTGCTCTGAACAAGTATCTTTACATTGCTTTGTGAACTCCGTATTTTTTTCCTCTGACAGAGGATCCTAATTCCAAATAAATGCGGGAATCTACGGTCTTTGTGCCGTGTCCATTAACATTAACAGGGAAAACAACTATGAAAGGAATTCCTAAATTGAGCAGATTATAGCTAGGGGCCAGCAAAGCCTACTGCTGCCTAAAAACCTTTCCTGTTTCATCATTCTGAAGAGATACAAGTGTCGATAGGCTTGATAAGGTTCTCAAATGACAGGAGGTTGTGTGCTGGTGTGGGAGCTCTGTGGTGACTCAGAGGCAGCCGCACTGGAGTTGCACAGATGCATTTGTTTTCAAGAAATGTGGTTGTGTTGCCCAAGTTCACCAAGGTAAACACTGTGTTTTCCACGTACCTCGCTTTACCAAAAGCTAAGGTTGGGCTAGGTCGCAAGTAATTAGCAAGAAGGAGGCTACAAAGAGATATCCTGATGAAATTACCAAAACTAAAAGGACTTTGCTGTCATTCAAAAAGCTCCTGTTGAGAAAGATAGTACGTAAAATTAGGTTCTACCTCATGTTACAGAAAGACAACCCTGGTAGGATATGGAATCATGGAATGGTTTGAGTTGGAAGGGACCTTAAAGATCATCCAGTTCCAACCCCCTGCCATGGACAGGGACACCCCCCACCAGCCCAGGTTGCTCAAAGGCCCGTCCAGCCTGGCCTGGGACACTTCCAGGGAGGGGACTGCCACAACTTTTTGCAGGCACCCTGATCCAGGGCCTCACCACCCTCATCATCAAGAACTTCTTCCTAATGTCTGATCTCAATCTCCCCTCTTTCAGTTTAAAGCTGTTAACTCCTTGTCCTAACACTACACTCTGTGATAAAGGGCCCCTCTCCTGTACCCCCTTTAGGCACGGGGAGGCCGCTGGAAGGTCTCCCCTTTAGGAGCCTTCTCCTCTTCAGGCTGAACAGCCCCAACTCTTTCAGCCTGCCCTTGT
>NW_009713595.1:10581-20384 GCF_000703405.1 Apaloderma vittatum | reverse complement strand
TCATGGCCTCCTCTGGACCGGCTCGGTATAGTTTGTTCCCAAACCACATCTTGCTCCCGTAGCTATCTTTACTGGCCTAAACATTGGCTTGGCTTTGCAGTCTGCCATCTGGGTGGGGCATGGAGAACCTCTTGAAACCAAGCCAAATAAGGGCTGTCATGAGGTGTGTTTAATTCCGGTATGTTGGAAACTAAGTCACGTCTCACACTGAGATTCAGACTATCCAAGGAGCTGTTATGCATTAAAACATGAGGTCAGTTATTTACTTCCATGAGTTGTAAATATTTTTTCTGAATAGGGAAAATAGAGTAAAGGGAATGCTGGTTCGAGAAGGCACGTCCAGGAGTCCAGGAGCAAAGTTTGGATTTGAACTGCAGAAGCCCATTTGCTCTTCCAACAACGTTCAGGTTTGTTTAACGTCACTTTATCTGCCAGATCACAGAAGTCAGCGTAAGTGAAATATCAAATTAATATGTAATGAGCTTTATTACAATAAAAAATTTCCCTCCTTGCAGTTGTTCTTTCCCATCCAGCCTGTAGCCAGGCTTAGGACTCTTACTACTCTTCCTATGTGTAGTGATGGTGCTTAGAGGTCCTGACTCAATATTGCTAAACATCGTATACATCTCTCACCCAAAGTGCTTATTATTTACAGGTAATTTGTTAACAGGGACTTGTGGTGTAACTGGAACTGCCTTACCTAATTTTTTTTTCAAGTAGATGGTGTTATTAAAATCATCATGACAGAGATAAGGAAATTCAGGTACAGTGTAGGTCCCTTTAAAGATCACCTCAGTCTGTCAAATTTTGTTCTTTTCTTTTTCATTTTGTCATTTGTTTCCCTGTTACAATTTTTTTTTGGAGGGGGGAGGGCTGTGTAACTAGGTGTTTAGGGGTGCACAGGAGTGTTTCTGTTGAAGTTCACATGTAAGAAATTGAGGAAATGCTGGTGAGATCACACCACCAAGTGACTATTAGGTGTAATTTGGCAGGTTAAATGCTAGAAATGTTTACAGGCATCTTATTAATTTAACCAGGGGAAAGCTTTCCAGTTTATTTATTACTGTTTTAGTGTTCACACTGTAGTGATTTCAAGCCTTAAAACACTAGATCACTCAAAAAATGAAGCATTTGAATCCTCCCAAGATAAGCATTGAAACGAACTCTTTCTTTGTACGTAATTTTCTTAATCTCTTCTGTGAAATTTTAACAGTTCAGATTTTCCTGCTTCTTCCTCATTGACCTTGGCTATATGGAAAGTATCTCTGGAACGTACGTTTAAAACAGGAGTTCAGAGTCATGAGCAGACGCCCACATACACTCATCACCTGGAATTAAGTACTTTCATGAGAAAATAGGGTGTAGCATAACCCTGTTTAGATATTTAATTGAGCAAGGGTTGCTTGTAGAAACACTGGTCAAGTTGTGTTGATGTTTTTGGTTTTTTTTTTTTTTTTAATAAAGGGAAAAGATGATGCAAGTGCAAATTGTTGCAATGCTGAAATACTGTAGGTGTAGTTTCAGTGGAAGAGTAATAGAGAGTAATGTCTCTTTCTCATCCTCCTGGTTATCTGAAGGTAGTAAAATACTCTTTCAGTGCACATGCTAGAACTTGCCACTACATTAAGCGTAATTACTGTCATATGAATGTATAATTTAAAGAAAATCGTAAGAAAAAGCTTCACTTTCAGAGCTTTGTCAAACTATGCTCACCTACAAATGGTGCCTTGACTTCTGTCGAAGTTAAATAAGAGAGAGCTTGTCAGGATTTTGGGCTTGCTATGTATTTAGAGAGCTTATCAAGTAACTCTCTGCTTTGAGACATCCCCGAGTCCATCACCTATCTTTGCGTTGTTTCTCAGCCAGAGTTGATCTGGCCTGATACACTGGCAAAGCAAAACTTGCCTCATCTGTCCATCCTGCGCTTGAACACACTTGCCTTTTCACGAGAAGGGAGTCTTACTTGCAGCAAAGTCACTTCTTCTTCCCACCAAGCTGTGGGATAATGAGAATACCACAAATCTGCTGGTGTGTCGAAATGAGACTAGTAGCGAGCCTTTAGGTGTAGGCATATGTCCTGTATAATACCAAACTTAGCAGCAGGGACTTCCAAACTGGGAAAACCCAACAAGTACAGCACTGTATTTATAAATCTAGGTGATGTCAAACTTTCTGTTGCGGGAGTGGAAGTGCCAGATTTAGGAAACCGTGTCATTTCTGTGCAGCCTGCTAATCTCTTCTGGCTTCTTTCCTTTAATCACAGCACCAAATGCCCTAAGCTGTCTGTATAATGATTTCAGGCAGTGATCCACATTGCTGGTTTATTTCCCTTAGGTACGTTTTTTGTATTTTTAAATCCGATTTGAAAATCGCAGGGATCCCTTGGAAATTACACGGTGGTTTTGCGTCCAGTTTTGCCTTACGAGTGCCTCGAGCACGCTGAGTTACCATGGCACGACTCCTTGGAACCCTTGCGTGGAACGGTAGGGCAGAGCAAGACAGGAAAAGTGCTGGTAACACATCATGGCTCTGGTATTTGATGCTCTGGGCAAAGACTTGCAGGACCAGGAAATGAAAACTGAGCCTAAGTAATACCTGCACTCAGTCACCGAGTCGGGAGAGGCGGATGCCACTGCATCCACGTGTGTAGTCTGGAGATGTGTGAGAAGACTTGTTCTTAATGAAATTCCTTGTTCAATTTTAGAAGAAAATGTTTTACCGTGCTACGTGGCACAATCATTAAAATAAGATGCCTCGCTCAATACACGTGAGGAGGGATTCGGGTGCTCAGCCCACCATGAGTGTTGCACTAAGCAAAATGCAAGAAATTGTTCTCTTTTCCTGGGTTTACATTTCCTGCAGAGACCTGAGGTACAAACCAGCTCACCAGTTTATGAAATCAAGGGTAAAGCGAAAGTATCGCTTGCCTTGCCTAAGGAAATAGGTAAAAATTATGAGACTGTACTTTAAAAAAAAACAACCCACAATGGTGATCAGTTCATCTTGTAAAAGAATACGAACAAGCCTTCTGCTGGCTGAGAGCGAAGAACCCTATAGAAACATTGGATTCGTTCATGTGTATGTGTGTGTGTGTAGAAGGTATTTCTGCCAAAACTGACCTTCAGCTTTCCACTAAGTTCCTGGAAAAAACCCTGCATGTACAGAGCTATGTGTCAGACCTATATGGATCTGACAATTAAACACTTGTGCTGACTTACAGGGCTCAAACTCCTGCTCGAAACGCACGACGCCTCGGTTAATGCCGTGCGGCTGGCTGACTGACACCTGGGGAATTCAGACTTCAGGAGGGTTTCGCAGCGCTTCGCCTGTCTGACAGACCTGCAACCTTGGAAATGCTTCTGAAATTTGCCTCTTTGGCAAATTGGCCTGGCTTGAGGTCGAGCTTCACAAAAACGAGGTTTCCTTTGCGTTTGGCTGGTGTAAAGATTTCCCCGTCTGGCCCGCTCGCAGCTCGTGTGTTTAGTGAAAAATGCAAGCTCTCTTCAACTTCGTGCTGTTTTCAAGCCGCTTCTCAGAATCGAGAGAAATTCGGTGGGAAGCGCGGTTCGATTGCAGTGTCCACGTTGAGAGCAGCCTGACTCGCGAGTGATAAAATATTGGATGTGCTCGATGCAGCCTAATTCAGTGGGAGTTGTAATCCAGGCTTAGGTGATCCTGTTGGGACCCCCTTGCTGCGGTTTCTCCTAGCGAAGGCGACACCTGGATGGAGTCCCTTTCTCAGGAAGGCGCAGCTCCAGAGGGTACCGCCGGTGTGAAGCGCATGCTCTGGCAGCTCGGGCCAGGTACCGCTTCTTAAATGGCACACTGGGGCACTATTTTCTGTAACCTGCCATCCGACGGCATAAATTCTCTGACAACTCTTAACGACACCGAAGCGAGCGCTCTTGGAACAGGTCGCGGTGCCGGAGCCAAGCAGTTAATCAGGTGTAACGTGAGGCTTTGACATGATTTACTGCCTGCTGGTAGCTTGTACTGGGACTGTATTGTCCTTCTGTATGTTCTGTATAATAGTTTTAAGCTGTCCTTGGACAGGGCCCTATTGTAAACAAGCTGTCTGGCTTAACTGGGATATCCTGTAAAAATATGTTAATAAAAACTGAAGTCATGGTAAAGGAGCCTGCTCCTGCTATTTCTGTTTCATGGACTATTCCCACCAGTGAAGTACAGCACACGCTCTTAACTCCTACTGCGCCAACGCTCTGCTGATGCCTGCCCGTGTCGTGATCCTGGTTTCAAAACGGATCAGCTGGCTGCTGGCGTGTGGGAATTCTCTCCTGCCTTGGCTTCCACGATGCAGGAATTGCCACCAAAATAAAGCTTGTTCTCGCAGGGGTCGCATAATTTTATTAGCACTTATCTTATGCGTTGATACAGTTTAATAATTGAAGCGTTATCCTTTCGGATCTGAATGAAAAGGATATATTTCCAGCATAGCACTTGATTTAAGACTTACCTTAAAAAAAGGAAGAAAGAGAAAAACGAGGACCCCGACAGTTTGGATTTTGTATTACGAAAGGAAAAAAAAAATTTCTTGCTTGCTTTTTTTTTAATTTAGAAAGGAATGTTGTCTTTGCTCCGGTGAGCGTCTGTCACTGAATTCTAGAGGACTTACCACCATGGTTGTGCTGCATAAAGGTTCAGTAGAGCTTGGAAAAAATTTCAGTGTTGGGAGAACAAAATATAGTTTTTTTTACGTATAACCTGATACAGATTTGAAAGAAGTTTGCAAGCAAATGTCCCATGATGCAAGCGCTGCTTCCTCAATTCTGGCATTCCCCGCTCCCCCCATTTTTTTCTTCTTCCTTTATCCAATTAAAGTTACTGGGGCGAACTTTAAAAGATGGGAGCACTGGTTGTTTTCTCACAAAAGTGAAATTATTTGACTCAAGACAGTGGGGCTAGGCTGAAGTAACGTGTTCGCCAGCTAAGTAAGGGGTGCTTTCTGGCTTTTGTTGCTGTTTTTGTTAGCCATTAGCTTAATAAGAACGCAAGGGATGTGAGTAGAACCTAATGTTTTACAATATAACTGTCTTCAGAGCAACAACAACAAAAGGAATCGTACAACGTTGCACGTAAATGAGCATTAGTGGCCGCCTGTGTGGAAGTACAGACAAATTGCTTATTTTTAATGAAAGAAAGCCCTGCCCTCCCCAGCAGGCTGCTTTTTATATTTGTTCCTCAGCTCCTGTCTGCGTCACTTTGCACGGAGGTTGCACAGCCTATTTTCAGCGAGGTAAAGCCGAATGCTTTCCCATTTGTATAAAAAAGGTGATGAACCGTGGCCTGCAGAATATCGTTCATTCACTCAGATGTGATAGTCATGGTAGTCGCGTCTTGCAAAACATTTTGCCCTAACTTGTCTCTCAATTTTTCACTGATGTAGTTCAAATTCATCGTTTGTTTCCCTCCCTAAGCCAGTGAGACTCAGGAGGGAGTCAGGGCAGAAGCCTATTGTATAATTGGGTATTTAAGCTGCATGCCTCTTGCATACAGTAAAAGCATCAGGGATTAATGAAAGCATTTTAATGGATTTCTATATTCATGAATCATAGCAGAACCATGAGATCACTAGAGATAGCCTGACTACCAGATTTTCACACTGGGTGGTGGTACTCTGTATTATCCAGTATAGTTTTTTTTTTAGTATGCATGTGACAAAATATCTGGTGAATGTCTGGTGTTTTAATTTTCCCCATTGTATTTTTGAACTGTGTAAGATGCGTGATGAGGCTAATCAAAATAATTTTGACAAATAGAGAGCTGGCATCTTAAATTCAATCACTTTTTTTGTTTTGTTTTGTTTTTTTGCCTTCCAGACTGGTGTGTCTTCCATCCTTTTTTTCTGAAAAACTGAAGGTACTCTACAATGCCACTTTACTCTGCTGGATTCACATTCATTCCCGATTAGTGAATAAAATAAGCAATATTTTCCTGTAAATACATTCAACAAAAAGCATCGTGGTGAAAGAATCGTCTGTTTATTCGAAACTAAGGTAAGAGGACAAGCTAGATCTGCCTGTGACATGTAGGATATCTCTGAGCATGTGGAACAATTATTCTGTGTAATGCCTAGAAGCCAGACCGCTCGCTACACCGAAACAGGGCTGTAAATAATGGCTGGGTTCTGCGACTAGCGGAGCAAGAGCTCAGACTGGAAGCGAATCAGCAAAGCAGTTTAGAATATCCTGGATCTGAAAGAAGTTAATAGTTCTGTTCATTCTTTTAACAACTTTGACATATTGACCTGATTTATGATCCCCTTCTGATTTCTTCAAGGGAGAAGCTTTCTTTTACTGTTGATCTTGGGACCGTGTTGTAGGCTGGATAAAAGGGGTTTCTTTTATCCTATCTCTGGTGTGCCACACCTGTATCTAGGCCACGAGGACGATAAAAATGCTTTTGGTCTGAATTACCTTCATTCTTCCACCAAATTACTAGTGCCTAAGCCTCGGAAGTCAAGGATTCTTGTAACTTCCCTGCCACAAGTCCGCTGTAGCGTTTTTGAGGAGAACAGCACACACCAATTTCAAAGACAACACTAGAAAGCTCTTACTTAACGTTGCAAACGCAGAATTCGTAGGTGAGGTGTCACCATGCAGATCATTGCCACCCGCGAAGAAAATAGAATGGGTGTGGATGGTTTGTAGCTCTTTTTTTTTTCTTTAGGGCAAATGCCGGGGAGCCTACCCTCTTCCTTTCTAATGAGACCCCTTTACTTCATTCTGGCGTTGTCCAGAGTTTCGTACTGGTCCTCCAAGGTCCTCTGTACTGCTGGGGGTAGTCATAAGGAGTCTTTAATACAGATGTAATCAAACATAGGGCTCTGTGTAGGAATTAATAGCCCTCTTCATAACTCTGTTTATGAAGTCATTAAAAAATGAGGTGACTTCAAAATGGCAGAATGAGCAGGCGTGTCCAAGCTCCGTTAAAAACTGAACAAGCTGGACAGAAACTCTTGTTTTCTTACAAAGTGGTAGTTGTTTCCTATAGAGACCATATGGAACTCAACAAGAATAGCTGAGATGACCATAAATGTTTTAAACATGAGCTTTCTTTAATCCACCATTCAATTGGTTACTGGCTCTTCCCTCTCCCCAATCAAGACAAAAGCAGCTACAGTGAAGCACACGCAGTGGGTAACGCTATGGATGTTCTCCACGTAGATCTAAGTTTGCCCATCTGAGCATCGGCATCAAAATGTCAACGGGGTTCTGAGCAAAATGCCAATGAATGCATTTAGGGAGACCTTGATCGGTTGCTTTACAATTCTTTGCAAAATCCTCACATGCTTGCGAAAGGTGCAGGCAGGGCTTGCAAAAATTCACACCTACAGAACAGAGGATTTAACACAGAGCACTGGCTCAGATTGACAGGCTTAGGGCATGAGGGAGAATTCGCATCTAATTTACCACTATACGTATTTGTTTGGTTTCAATTTTCCCGATTTGATTTCAAAGCACAGAAACGCCATTTTCCCTCTCTCCTGATTGCTCAAAACATTTTGATTATAAAAATTCATTTAGTCTAATTTCTTCACTTAGCCTTAAAGTGCCCCCTTTGAGCATCTGTTTTAATTATACTGAAGCAAGTTATGACTTTGCTAGCTTAAAATTTCCAAGACTGGATGCCAGTAGCAATGTGTTTGGCTACTGCCACACTCTAGTTCTGCCAAAGCAGAAACTCCCCAGGCTATTCACTTCTGATTTTTCATTTTGATTTTTTTTTGGGGGGAGGGGGGAGTGCCAAACCTTAAAACAAGACGTGCATGGTTCAGTGTTAGTTTTGAATAACTTTCAGACTCATTTATCAACGCATCTCTTCCTCTCTGTAAAAATGCTAGATGGGAGAGCCATAATAATGGAAAAACATTCTGCTTTAGCAATGAGAAGAGAAGGGATTGGAATAGGCCCAGCATGAAAATGTTCTGGTGCTGAATATTAAGCCTTGCAGCTAGTGTTTACAGCTGTAGAGGATGTTTCCTTGTAATCTTCTTCTCTTTACAGTTATTATACTGAGTAACTTACTCTGTTTGCTCAGGAAATGTCTATGTCTGGCGTCCTGTGGAGCTGGAATATGTAAGGCTTTCTTCTTTTTTAGGAAGAGAATAAGACAATATTTAACACGTCGCTTGTGCAAATCAAAGGAGTTACCATAGATTACCGTTAAGTTTGAAACCAGCTATAGCTAACTGGTTAACAAGGAAAGCTGGGGAGAAAAGGAGATGCTGCTCGAGATTTCTTAACGTAGATAACGGAAGGATGAAAACACATGAGCAGGATTTCTCTTTTTGAAAACAAATTGAAAAAAATCTTGGTTGGTTTTTTTTA
Source organism: Apaloderma vittatum (assembly GCF_000703405.1). Taxonomy (NCBI): domain Eukaryota; kingdom Metazoa; phylum Chordata; class Aves; order Trogoniformes; family Trogonidae; genus Apaloderma; species Apaloderma vittatum. The sequence continues at coordinate 12,036 of NW_009713595.1, read as the reverse complement.
TCTGCTTTTTAAGTGCCAGCTGCAAAGGTGTGACATCCAAGACCAGTGATTAGCCTTACCTGTAAATTTTTAAGACGAAACTATAGGTATGCATAGTCTCCCTAGCTGAAAAATTACAAACTGCTTAATACTAAATTAAATGAGTGTTTAGGCCTCACAGCACCAACTCCAAATGAAAGCCTGCAGGGAAGACTAAAGCCTGACTTCAGCTCGTGCAAGTAGTCCTTGCTACACTCTATTCTGCTGTGAAGGCACCCTTGGCCCTGCCAGTGGTGGTTCAGAGGCAGCCTGGGGGCTCCCATCCAGGGGTTCCAGCTGCTGAAGCTGGTAGGTGTTAGCTCCTAAGTTTTAGAGGTCAGCTGGCATCTGGGGAAAGACTCTCTCTCTTTTCTTTCTCTCATTCAGCTTACACTTTTGTGGATCCTTCAGGAAAATATAAGTGGAGGGGAAGCAGCTTCCTCAGCTGTGTCCAAGTGTGCTAAGGAGGACAGGCAAGCTCTAAAGGAGAAGTCCTAAAGGAAAAAGTAGCTATTTAAGTGATAGTTGGATGTTCTTGTGTTGGAGAGCAGCATGGTGGTGAATTTAACCCCGCTTTTTTTTAAATACAGAGATAATATTATTTTAAACAAAATTCCCTGAAATGGGTATCTGTTTTGAAATACCCACATAATGTGGACAATGGAGGATTATGTTGACAATGACGTATCTGTCGCATCTTTATTTTAAGCAAGTTTGAATCTGAGCTTTGTGGTGGGTTGTATTTGGAGCAGTGGCAGGTAAAAGCTTTGGAAAAAAACCAGACTTCCCTGAGGGAGTTTTAATGCAGTTGCAGCATCAAGATAAAAGGTGAAGTCCTCAAGAGTGTTTTTAAGAAAATAGCTTATTTGCTGAGTCTGAATTTCACAGAATTTGCTAAAAGTTTGGTCGCAGTGAAGACTGAAAAAGCAGGAAGGATAAGGGGCTGCAGAACTAGCTGCAGCCCTTTTCCACTCCAGTTGAAAAGGATGTAGAGGACTAAACGAGTAAGTAATAAGGGGGCACTTGCCCCTTAATTACTTGAATTTTTCTTGCAGAGGGCTTTGTTTCTGTAGGTGGCTGAACATATTAATTTGTGCTTCATATGCCTTTCTATGTGCATTTTTCTACTGCAAGTTTTCGCTTCAAAAGCTTCAAAGATTAAACTGCAGTATTAGTGAAAAAGTCAATAATACAGATGCTGAGTGAGCCAGAGCAGTGAGAAAGGAGTTTACCCTGCGGGAAGGAGTGGGAAGCCCCAGCGTTAACATATTGAATGTTTCAGCAGTGATATGGCCGTGATTACTAAATTAATGAGAAGCTGTTGTGCAACAGTACGTGGAACAGATCGGTGAGTAAGCATTTGAAAAGCCCTGTTGTAGCAGATTAATAATTATGCAGAGCTGTTGTAATTTCACAGGAGATATTTTAGGGTATGAT
>NW_009713595.1:4396-10544 GCF_000703405.1 Apaloderma vittatum | reverse complement strand
AAAATCTGGTATTAATAGTGGCCGTTTCACGATTAAAAAAAAACCTATGCACAAAAGCCTTTTTATTTGAAATTAAACACCTGTGTGGTTTTTGCAACAATGTTGCAGCTGCATAATCAAAAAAAAACCAATAAAAACCTAATCAAAGGGTAAAATGAACATATATAAACTCACCTCATTTATGAGGCGAAGAGACTAATTTTCTCAAGGGTTTGGTTTTAAAACTGATGTGATATCTAGCTTCTGCCTTTTAATTTGGAATATTCTGCTCCTAACAAAAGAAAAGCAAAACCATAGCTAATGTTAGTACATCCATTTGTGGTTGTATTGCTTCCTTTGGCACAAAGATTCAGCACCTCTTTTTGCTTTTTAAAAGCAGAAACAAAAAGTAAAAGCCCTTTAGAATGAGAATGTGCCTTTCTGTTTTACAGTAAGACTCCATGATAGTTTCTATTACTCTCTGGATTTACAAGGACAGCCCAAAATTCAGCAATAATTGCAACAAATCCTGAGTGTTTTACTATCTAAATTCCAGCCTTCAAGTCCAGCCACAGCCACTCAAGGTAAGCTCAGCTCTTTTGACTTGAACAGTGCTTAGCAAATAAAATCTGGCTTTTCAACAGATCGAGGACACGATAAACTCAGATACTTGCCCATGTCACAGTCTGGATGTTTAAACAAGACTGGGTTGTTCATTAACATTGATAGCCTGGAAAAGAAATCCTTCCTTTCGTCTGAGCTTCACTAAGGCCTCGTGCCTCCCAAACTGTGCTATCAGGAGGTGAGCAATTGCAAACTAATCAGGGTTGATTTCCTAGTTTCTCCTCTGAGAAAAAAACCCACCCCAATGCATTTCTACGTGAGCTTTGAAATCTCCAAGTGGCAGCAGCCGGTGAGATTTCCTACGAAATGTGCAGTGGCTTCTGCAGCGCTCTCTCCCTGAGCCTGTGCCTGCTGGGGTTTCTCACATGGAGAAAGTTATCTGTTCTTTAAACAAGAAAATGTAAATCAGTGTCTTTTGTGGGCAACGTGCTGAATAAGGATCTCCTACAGACCTAGTTCTGCCTGTAGGCACAGACAATTTCTGGACTCAGGCCATCTATTTTTCTCCCTACAGTCAAAAACATTTGTTATAGCCTACGTAGTTTTACAACAAAGAAACCAGCCTTTTGGAGGCTTTTCTATCTTTTTCTGGCGTGCTATCCCGATAAAGTCATCAGACTGAATTCTTCCACCGTGGCAAATATGTTTTATCTGTCCTTTCACTGGATCACAGAAACTCCTTCACCAAGACTGTTCTTTTCAAGGGCTGCCGTAGCCTCCGTATCCTCAGCATCTGTGGTGCCGTACCCTCGTCGCGCATCCTACGGCGAATATTACTCTGGCGTTGTCCTTGCTGAGGTAACTGTTAGATAGGAAGAGGCAGTCTGGATTCATTCTTTTTGTATAGGTGTTAAGAAACAAATGAAATGGGGAAGAGGGACAGAGGCACCCTTTACCCTCATCAGCTTCCCAGAACTTATAAGATGTGTGGCAGGAGCAATCTAACTCTCACTGGCCTCTGGGATCGGTGATGTGCTGGAGGAAAGGATCCTTTTTTTATATATCTTTCTCTCAGGATCCCCTACCTCATTAATTTTTTGAGGCAAAAAGAGTACTTCCTGCCTTAAGCAGGTGCTTTAGAGCTCACAGATGAAACAAGCGGCTTTCTAGCTATTTTCCCTTTTGCAGTTGTGCTTTCCTGAAGAGAATAATCATAGAAACCATAGGGGTTTTGTGTGAGCCCTCTCTAGCTGCATGTTATATTAAAACAGTAAATCACTTCCTTTAATCAATGTGCTTTTTCTGTGTGGAAGCTGTTTGGTAATTTAGTCCAAAGTCAACTGAACATCTTCAGTTACTTCAGAGATAATGTGTCCTGCAGATGGTTTCAATTTATATTTGTTCAGGGCCATCTAAAACAAGAAGCCAGTCTGCTTGTTTGGAAAACGTCAGTTAGAAATATCTCTAGGCACGTGAAATGTGACCTTCAGACCCATCCTGGTCTGCTGGTTAACACCCCCAGAACAGTTTGGCACAGGGTTTTAATTTGTGTCCTTCTCTCTCTACTTTTTTTTACCCTCTGATGGAAGCGGGCACGGTACCCGGTGCTCCTGGGATGACCAGCCCCAGGCTGTGCGTCTGTTTGAGGAAGGAAGTTACTGATCTTCATTAAGCAGCTGTTATGGATTTTCCAGAGCGTGTTGTTGATGTCCCAAGCCTGGTGCAGCCCAGCACTTCTGTTTCAAATAAGCACACATTGAGGAATGGTGCTGGTCCATGCGCTTTGCTGGCTGCAGTCCTTCTAAACGTAGCAGGGCCTTCTTAGTTAAACCAGTATTGGAGGGAAAGATGGTTTATTACTCGCACCTTTAATGAGTGAATATGAAATAACGAAGTGGACATTTTGAAGACAGACCATGACCATCTGTTGGTGAGATCTGCGAAAGCAAACAGTTTTGTAATGCATCTCATAGGACAACACGTAGGACCAAACATCATAAATAGATAGGATTTGGTTATGTGGACGTTTTGTTGATATAAAAGTGAGAATCTATACATATACATAGAATAACAATCAGAGAGAATAGCTAGACTGTATGCAGTCAGTGGATGCTGTGAGTTGATTCCTGGAAGTTACATTTTGACAGAGAGACTAGGGATTAATCTGGTGATATTTCATAGGTATGTTCTTGCATTCAAACAGGCAGTGGAATAGCGTTGATGAGGAGTTGATGGGGCAAAGTAGAGAAAATCTGCATTTGTGTTTGCTCTGTTTCTGTTTGGACAGAGTTAAAAGTTTGGCTCAGGCATCAGTTACATCACTGCTGCCTCGCTTCTTCCAGTAAAATTGGATTTGGTTCCCACTGGTGTGGCTGGGGCTGGGTTCATGACCTTGTTTCAAGAAGGTTGCAAGTAGCATCTCACACAAGCACTGGGCTCACCTCTGCTGGAAGTAGAAACGCACCGTGGACACATGTTACTCATTTGCTTCTTGTTGGCAAAAATTTGCACTCCCCAGGAGTTCGCTATATCATAATAAAGCTGGAGAACAAAGAAATTGCTATTTTCCTGCATGTAGGACTACGCGTAATCCCCAGTGAGTAGTTAGCATTTGGGGAACATAGGAGGAGCTCTGGTGCTGGCCACATCTGGTTGTCGTGTGCAGTGACACACTTCACAGCTGGCTTACCTTCCACATGCTTTTCTTTCAATTAAGTTGGAAGAAAAAGATTGTCCTTGTGTGCCTTAGGTAAATTGATTTCTGTAGCTTGCAGGGAAAATGGAAGGCTCTCAGGCTTACAAAATTATTAAGATGGAACTTCCAGAAACATCTCATTTCTGAGGTTTTTAGCCATTGATTTTTTTTTTCCCATGCTGCACTTCTCTTGATTATTTCTACTGCTTACTTTGTTGCTACCATTCGTAGCCTGGTGGGTAGCCCCGAAAGAGTGGCTGAACTGTCCCATCTGTCTGCACTTTTGTATGGAGTCAAAAAGTTTGCGAAACCGCAGCCCAAAAACTTGCGTAGTCAGGCTGCAGCAACTCGTTAAGTCCCGATATGTGATGTGGGATTTATTACTATAATACATTTGGTTTCATTTGGAAAATAAGTTTTCTTATACCTACTATTCGAATGCTTTTGTGCTGGGTAATTTTGACTTGCAAGAATAGTTGTAGTCCAGTATCTTTAATCTGAGTACAAGTTACAAGTTAAAATGCAAGGTCCTGCACCTGGGCCGGGCTAATCCCAGGCACAAATACAAACTGGGCACAGAGTGGGTTGAGAGTAGCCCTGAAGAGAAGGATTTAGGAGTGTTGATAGACGAGAAGCTCAACATGAGCCGTCAGGGCGTTCCTGCAGCCCAGAAGCCAACCCTGTCCTGGGCTGCATCCAGAGAAGTGAGGCCAGCAGGGCAGGAGAGGGGATTCTCCCCCTTTACTCTGCTCTTGTGAGACCCCACCTCGAATACTGCGTCCAGTTCTGGTGCCCCCACCATAAGAGGGACGTGGATCTGTTGGAGCATGTTCAGAGGAGGGACACAAGGATGATCCAGGGGCTGGAGCACCTCTGCTACGAGGACAGGCTGAGGGAGCTGGGACTGTTCAGTCTGGAGGAGAGAAGACTTTGGGGGGACCTAATAGCTGCCTTCCAATACCTGAAGGGAACCTACAGGAAGGCTGGGGAGGGACTTTTGACAAGAGTGTCTGCTGGTAGGACAAGGGGGAATGGGGTTAAGTTGAAGGAGAATAGATTTAGATTGGACCTTAGGAAGAAATTCTTCAGTACGAGGGCGGCAAGACTTTGGAATAAATTACCCAGAGATGTTGTGGCTGCCCCCTCCCTGGAGGTGTTCAAGGCCAAGTTGGGGTAGCCTGATCTAGTTGAGAGGTGTCCCTGCCCATGACAGGGAGGTTGGACTAGATGATCTCTAAGGTCCCTTCCAGCCTAGGCCATTCTAGGATTCTATGATTCTCTTGCTGAGCAGAGTCTTTGATAACAGAGGACCGTACGAAACACGAGAGCACGTCATCGCTACGTTCGTGTGCCTGTGGGAGGGAGGATCCCACAAACAGATGATACATGTGGTTAAAAATCTCAATATAAGCGCAACTATCCTTAACACATCGTGTGGGAATCCACAAAAAACAGACATTATAAAAGCAAAGAGTTCCATGAGAAGCATAAAAAACCGAACCAATAAAGAATATCCATCATTACCCTGCTGCAAAGGTGTTCAGGCTGTGCGTCCCTGCACGCGCGGAGATCGCAACACGAATACTCTACTGTCTTTGGGTGCACAAAAAGATTGTGCTCCCCAGTGCCACACGGTTTCAAACGGGAGGAGTTTCCCTTGTCACTTCATGTGAAGACGGATCCGACATCAGCTCTTGAATCTCACGGAACACCGGGCCTTTCCCTCCCCTAATTACAGTTGTTATGATTTGCTTGACAAGGTGCTTGTGAAGGAATGCATGCAGCTACATCTCAAAAATATTTCTTTTACAGTGAGAAGAAACGTTCATTTGTCCTACTACAAAAAATGGGACCTTCTCCACGTCTGTAACATCAATGGTAAAGTCCTTTGAGAGGGTGGGTGAATGTTATTTAGGAAGGCTGAATTTCCAAGTGTCACCTCCGATCAAACTCTTATTTAAGCTCTTGAAATACATTCCAAATTTGCAGCATTAATGAGATGACAATTCAAAAGGTCCTTGTAGCTCTCATGTGTTTTTCACTTTCTGTTTTTCTTAGTTTTAATGGATGCACTTGCTCTTGAGATGAAGAGCAGAGTTCTTAAGGCCAGTTAGCAGAGAAAGCTGTTTGTGGTTTCTTTGAAAAATAGTAAGAGAAGAAAACCAGTTTGCGGGCTCCCAGTTTCGTGACTTAGTGTGTTGATCCAGCAGCTGGAGAGTCCCTTTCTTGGACTGCATCAGCCTCCACCAGGTTTATACCCAGTCAGTTCTTAAATGTGTTTTCAAAGGAAAACAGGGCGATGGCAGGAGGTGGGGGCTGAGCTACCTCCATAGTGGGGTCTTCTTGGCTATCACAAGACCGTTAGCATGAAACATATAGGTCAAGTTGGTGAACTTTGGTACACCAAACAGATTTCAAGCCTGGATTAGCCAGAAAAATGTGAATGCTGCTTCTCAGATGCTGTCCTGTGTTTAATGCCAACACACAGGGTGATGTCTCCGCTGGGGTGACCTCTTCAATCCGAGGTCTGGCTCCTCAGGCTGTCTTCTCATGTCTTTACTGTAAAGGACAAAAAATACCCTGCTCGTTGAAGGCAAGTTGCTGCCTTTGGACTAAAAGAGAAAGTCCCTGTTTGGCAAAATGAGGAGACGTTATGGCAAAATGGAAAGCTGGCGGTGTTTTGACGGGTGGGAACACAAATCCTGGGTAAGATCCACAGCTGGAGAAGGCAGATGGTGTGTCTCAGTACTGAATTAACCGATGCTTTCCAAAGCATCTGAGAAGACTTCCAGCAAGCGGCTGTTCAGAGCCACCGTTTCTGCCTTCTAGCTTGTATGCAGTTTATTTTGCCCCAGGATGCTGAAGGATAAGCTGCATTTGCATACAGTCTTTGCTCTCGGATCTTCCGAT
>NW_009713595.1:3438-4382 GCF_000703405.1 Apaloderma vittatum | reverse complement strand
CCGCCAGACAAAAAAGCCAGAGATTATCAATGTTAAATTCCCCATGCTCAGTCTTAAATCGAGATTTCCTGTCATTGTCTTATGAATACTGGTTTTTTTTTTCTTGTTGTGGGTTTTTTATTTTGTTTTGGTTTGTTTTTTTTGCTTGACATTGAAAAGTATTATAAGTACTGTAGAGTATATTCCCACAACTTGTGGTATGCACTCAGTCCCACTGGTTTAGAACAGAGATATAGCTGCAACGTTTTATGAGTGTGCAGGATTTTCTCACCGAGTGTAGGAGAAATGGCTACGCTTGGCCTTGGGGCTAAGCATGAGATTAGAAACACGGCCACCTAAATTATGATTTCAGCACTGTCAAGAAATTGCTGTATTTTTTCGGCTGAATTATTCTTGCTGGCTCAATTTCCTCGTTTCTGAATAGGAGCAATTTTATCTCACGTAGGCAATCTCTCCATATATAAGAACTATATATCCAAACAAATACGGAATAATAAATCACATAAGTCAATAACTATCCTTAGAGTGTGAAAGAAAGATTAAGATAAACAAGGCTTGAGTTTTTTTCCTTTCTCTTTTTTTTTAAACTATTGAAAGCCAACTTTAAGTAATAAATAAGGTTGGCCAGGAGTTTTTTCTAGCCATTAACTAGTGCTCTTCTAATTGCTGTGGACTGTCAGAGGCTAATCCGAGGACTATTGTATGTTTGATTCGGATTTGTCAGCCTAAACAGGAATCTCCACAGTTTTGCCCTTGCAGCCTTTGCTAGTTTGGCAGTTGGTTTTGTCTCTGGCTTGTGAAGCTGCAGGCCTTTAAGGCTGTAATCAAGAAACTGCAATCCACCCTGTGGAAACGTCTGAAAAAAAAGAAAACCAGAAAAAGAAAAAAGGATGATCTGTAACTGAGCAGCTCCTAAACTGCTCTGATGTACACGGCTGCCTGCC
>NW_009713595.1:0-3407 GCF_000703405.1 Apaloderma vittatum | reverse complement strand
CGGGCCTTCGGGTGAGTCTGGGAGTCGGGAGCCACAGAGTGGGGATGGATGCGGCCACATTCCCATTTTCTCTCTGAAATTGTTGTAGGCTGTTGCCAAACGAAGCCTCTGCCCTGTCAGAATGGCGTCCCTGTGCTAAAGAAAGCATATTTAATGATTCAGTAGCTGGAAATTCCCCTTAAATATCCCCTAGGTTATATCTAACGTTCAAAAGAGACCTGGATGTGTGTTGAATACTGATTATCCCTGATCTCTTATATGGTCCAGGATATACCATTTGGCTTTAAGAAATGAGCCATTTGTTAAAGAAAAGAATTTTCAGTATCTGCCTCATCATCTGTGACCAAGCATGCCTCTTTCTTTATTTTAGATTTATTTTTTTCCCATTTACTGCAGATGGTGTCAATGGCAATTAGGGTAGTCCAGTACATGTGGTAGAAAGAAAAAACAAATTTAAATTGAGTTGTGATAACCTTTGCATCGCACTAACTTGCTTTAGGGGAAGAACACTGTTTTTAGGATGGATGTTTCTTTCTTTGTTTACTCTGCAAAGCAAAGACTGTAAGATAGAGTCATAGGCTGCTAATTCACATTTTATAAAGAGTGAGAATGGAAAACTGCCCCAGAATAAGGGCGGCTAATGAAAGATTATTTTTTTTTGCGCAGATCTTGAAATGAGGTGGGAGTGGAGTGCTGGAAGGCTAGAGGAAAACTCTTTTTTGCTTCATTTCTGGAGGACAAGGCAGCCTCATGAGGATGCTTGATGTTATCCCTGTTGCAAATGCCACCAAGTATCACCAGCTGCTACAGAAGGACATGCTTTTTTACAGGAATCTTAGCATCAAATGGGTGTGAAGTAGCCACTGTTAACCCTTTTGAAGCCCAGCAGCAGGAGTGCGAAAGGGAAGCTACGCAGCTTTTTCCCTGGGTTAGACATGTCTCTTTGGATGAAATGGAGAATTCGAAGCTCTGAGGTAAAAAAATCTCGTGTCTTCGTGCCTTGTGATAATTTCAATGTGTAAAGTCGAAACAGGTGCTCTCTGGGAAATATCTGCAGTCACTGTCTTGTGATGGTACTTACTGCACTGGGTGCACTATTGATAAATACCATTGGCTGCTTTCCTTCTAAGAACTTGCGGTTAGTTTTCATTTGGATTTGGAGTAAAAAGGAAATTGCTTTTTTTTTATCCTTTCTTTTTTTCAGCCCTTCATGAGTTGGGAAAGAATGTAATAACTGTGTCCTGAAACAGCAAGCTGAGTCAGGAGTGAGGCACCTAAGTGGAGAACAGGGCAAAATGACGGCGTCGTGGGGCTGCTCAGGGCTGGTTCTTGCCTGCGTCTCTCAAACCACCCCAAACCTAAAAGATCTTCCTGAGAACACCAACGTCAGACTCTCACTGTTTCCACAGAACCATGTTTTGACCAAGACTTCAGTTTTTCAGGGGGAAAAACCTTTCGTCGAGGAGGTTTTTGACCGCTTCTAATAAAAGCAGCCATTACTTTCACAGATATCAAAACTTAAGGGTGAGGCACATGCTAGGAGCTAAGAATCTGCTCTGAAAATCTACAGGCAGTAACGTAGTGATGGGTCTGTGCATCAGCAGGGCTCTGGTTCCTAGGATTCATCAAAAAGCTGCCTCTAACTTTTGTGTAGTTACAGATTTGAAAACCTATGTGAGAGAATACAATCTCCTTGTATACGCTGCAGGAGTACCAAGGAATATCATACATAGCTGGAAATGTCCTATTTACTTTGAAACCACTGAAGTGTGACGAGAAAGACTTTTAAGGTTTTTCATCTTTGCTGTATGGTTCTGCTAGTAGTGAATCTGGCTTTTTCCTGCCTACCGAAGAGTTTTGGTTGTATCTCTGCAGTTCAGGTGCTCTTCGCTGTTGTCTGTCAAGCGTAGGGTTAGCTTGTGGTGGAACTGAAGCTTGTTGCTGCTGAAGAACAAGCCAGCTTGGAAAAATAAAAAAAAAAAAAGACATGGAAACATGAGGAAAAAAATAGCAAAAAGGTAATGTTGTAACTGGTTTCTTAGGAAAAAGCACACGCAGTGAAACTTTTCAGGTGAGGGTATTTTTGCCAGAGAGCCTGTGAGTGTTAATCTATAGATCTAAATACTCCCGTCTCGTAACTGGGGAGATTTTATGGCGGTGAGGAGAAATGTTTGCTTAACTTGCCCTCAGACCTGGTTTCAGGCCGAGGAATTGCCAGAGTACGAAAACAGCCTTTAGAATTTTTTCTTTCTTTTCTTTTTTTCTTCTTTTTTTTTTTTCTCCTGAGGTAGTCTCCCTCCATTGTTGATGGCTTGTGTGCTTATCAAGGGCAGGACTGGGCAGATAAGATACATTCTGCTTGCTGTAAATACTTTTGGGTCCTTTCCTTTAAAAGAGATCTCCTCGCAGTCTTCTCTTCTCCAGGCTAAATAGTCCCAGCTCTCTCAAGCTTTCCTCAAGAGAGATGCTTCAATCCTGCAGTCATCTTTGTTGCCCCTCGCTGGACTCTCTCCAGTAAGTCCCTATCTCTCTTGAACTGGGGAGCCCAGGACCGGACACAACATTCCAAATGTGGCCTCATCAGGGCAGAATAGAGGGGGAGGAGAACCCTCCTTGACATACTGGCCACGCTCTTCTTAATGCAGCCCAGGATGCTGTTGGCCTGCTTGGCCACGAGGGCACATTGCTGGCTCATGGTTAATTTATTGTCTACCAGGACTCTTGGATGCTCCTCCTCAGGGCTGCTTTCCAGTAGGTCTATGGGGTTGTTCCTCCACAGGTGCAGGACCCTACACAGAATTGCCTAGATTGGAAACGACCTTTAAGGTCATCAAGTCCAACCATTAACCCAACACTGATCAGTCCTCAACTAAACCATATCCCTAAGCGCTATATCTAACCCGACTCTCAAAAACCGTCAGGGATAGGGACTCCACCCTTCCCTAGACAACCTATTCTAATGCGTGACAACCCTTTCAGCGAAGAAATTCTTCCTAATATCCCATCTAAACCTCCCTTGGCACAACTTGAAGCTATTTCCTCTTGTCCTATCGCTTGTTACTGGTCGGACAGAGTCCCCACCTCACTACAGGCTCCTTTCAGGTAAGTTGTAGAGAGCGATAAGGTCCCTCCAGGCTGAACATCCCCTAGTGCCTCAGCCCCTCCTCATCACACTTGTTCTCCAGACCCTTCAGCAGCTCCGTTGCCCTTCTCTGGATGCTCCCCAGCCCCTCGATTGTCCTTCTTGTAGTTTTGGAAGGACATAAGTGAACTCTACGGGGAGGGGGGTAAGAATTCCAGTTCAGACCAGGGGGTAAGCGGCAAACTGCAGATGCTCAGGGCTTTGAGCGCTACAACAACCGAGACCTGGGCGGGGGGCTGGTGATGCTCAGGCGCCGAGGGAAGAA
>NW_009713594.1:0-1226 GCF_000703405.1 Apaloderma vittatum | reverse complement strand
TCATCTTGAAGGTCTTTTCCAACCAAAACTACGATTCTATGATTTTGTGAATAATCACAAAACCAGGCAAATATAAGTCCCACTTCTCATCAGAGAAAGGGGGAAGAGTCTGGGAGTTTTAAGTTGTTTAGAGTGAACAGAAACATTCTGATGACATTACTGTTCCAGGTATGGAGCTGTGGTGCCTGCCTGGTTTACAATACTCTGTCATGGCAGAGCCCACCAAATCCACCTGGCTCCATGGTCATCACCGACCACCAAATCTACCCAGCATCAGATTTGGCAGTAGCCCACAGGTCTACCTGGCACTTGAGCAAGGGTTGGCCACCAGCGGCAACCAGACAATGTGACATTTTCTGCAGAAGCATCCAGGGAAAGGGCAGCCAAGCCTCTCAGCTCCAGGGGAGTTCCAGCTGTGGTTGTGGGTCTGAGGGTGGGACTTCTTCTTCCCATGGCTTCCTTGAATCTGCCAAAGGGTCATTGTTTGCTGCCTCCAGTTATATCATCATAAAAATCAAGCTCCGGTTACAGCAGGAGAGGTTTAGTTTGGGTATTAGGAAATATTTCCTTACTGAAAGTGATAACACATTGGAACAGGCTGCCCAGGGTGGTGGTGGAGTCACCAACTGCGGAGGTGTTCAAAAACTATGTAGATGAGGTGCTCAGGGACATGGTTTAGTGGTCACGGTAGTGCTGTGTTGACCGTTGGACTTGATGATTTCAGAGGGCTTTTCCAACCTGAATGATTCTCTGGTTCTCCACCCATATCCTTAGGGGAGCTGTTAATGTTTCTGGACCAAAGATTAGGAGTTACTGCTTCTACTGTGGCTTTAAGGCTGTTGCAGTTGCCAAGTGAGTTCAGCTTGGCTTTTCTGCCAGTCTGGTTCGAAGGGTAAAGTTGAAGCCCAGGGCAACTTGCAGCACAAAGTCCAGCAGCCATTGGTGGTCACAGGCTCTTCAACATCCTGACATCCAGGGGACTCCCCTGTCCAAATTCAGGTGTAGATGTGGCCTCCTTGACGAGACCCTGGGAGAACTGGCATCCCAGCCCCTTCCTGGAGCAGTCAAACCTGGCTTCCCTGCTATGGCTACGGGTAGACCTGGCCTGTCAGCCCATTTTTAGCCAACACTAGACTTGGGCTCTCACGCTAGCTTGAACCAGGTAGACTTGGCCTCCCATATTTTTTTATACTGGGTAGACCTGGCCTCCAATTAGTTTAACATGG
>NW_009713593.1:0-775 GCF_000703405.1 Apaloderma vittatum | reverse complement strand
AAAGCTGCTCTGGCTTTCTTGGTGCTGTTAACTCTGGAGCCTAATGATGGCAGCTCCCTCATAGAGTCCTCCTGGTGTTAACTCTGGAGCCTAATGATGGCACCTACTGTCTCAGCACCTCCTAGAGTCCCGTAATCTCCTCCTGCTGTTAACTCTGGATCCTAATAACGGCACTAAACAGCTCCCCAGTGCTGGGAATCACCCGTAATAGTCACTCCCCTGTTAACTCTGGTTCCTAATGATGGTTAAAAAGCTGCTCTGGCTTTCTCGGTGCTGTTAACTCTGGAGCCTAATGACTGCACCTACTGTCTCAGCACCTCCTAGAGTCCCGTAATCTGCTCCTGGTGTTAACTTTGGATCCTAATAACGGCACTAAACAGCTGATTGCAGCTGCTGTCTCAGCACCTCCTAGAGTCCCGTAATCTCCTCCTGCTGTTAACTCTGGATCCTAATAACGGCACTAAACAGCTCCCCAGTGCTGGGAATCACCCGTAATAGTCACTCCCCTGTTAACTCTGGTTCCTAATGATGGTTAAAAAGCTGCTCTGGCTTTCTCGGTGCTGTTAACTCTGGAGCCTAATGACTGCACCTACTGTCTCAGCACCTCCTAGAGTCCCGTAATCTGCTCCTGGTGTTAACTTTGGATCCTAATAACGGCACTAAACAGCTCCCCCAAAGCTCTGCTCTGTGAGTTACCCATAATAATTCACGCCCCTGTTCACTCTGGTCCCTAATGATGGCTCCAAAGCTGCTCTGGCTTTCTTGGTGCTGTTAA
>NW_009713592.1:10248-63862 GCF_000703405.1 Apaloderma vittatum | reverse complement strand
GCAGAAGCCACCCTGAAGCTTCCCCCGCCCCTCCCTGCCAAAATCCGGCTGAGCCAACCCAATGCAATAGCTTATGTGGTGATGGGAGGTGGGGGGCAGCAAGTTGTTGTTCAACAGTTAGTGTGGAACTTAATTAAAAGGCAGCCACCGGCAAACTGAAATAGGTTGCTTAAAGGTAGTGCTCAATAGGAAGGAAGAAATCATATGGAACGTGATGGATATAAAAAAGGAATGTCCTTTTCATTGAATTTGACCACTAGATGACACCACTGCAAAAGAATACTTGCCTAATGTCAGTGAGCAGGCAACACCAGAATGCTTTAAGAGAATGTGTTGTTTTTAAACTGAACTTGTTTACAGAATTAGTAGGTGAAGTTCTTTGCTAGGAAGCTTGCTGCATCTGATCCTAAGTTGTAGGTTAACATCCCTTCTCTGCTCTGAATGATCTGGTGTTGACCATTGCCAAGGTGTAGGAAATGCAGCTAATCATGAAGCAACCTTGTCTGTAAGAGAAATTTCTTTTTTTAACTCATCAATTGTTTGGCTAGTGCCCCAGACTGTTCAAAGTGGATTAACCACTGCATTAGGCCAATTAAAAGATTTGCATACTGCTTTCATCTCTGTAAATCCTAACTGGGGCACAGGAAGCGTGTTGCTGGCCGTGACTGTACCTAGCTGATGTGGAGTTGGGATGGTAGAAGGTAGTCCTTGTAAGAGGTGAAGATTATAGCTATTTTTCCAACTTTTTCATTCAAACTGGCAACAAGATATTACTTGCTTGTATGTCTAGTAGTCTTCTCAGGACTGGGGTAAGTTAATATAAGACCCCTAGGTAATAAAAGGCAAAGTGTCTTCCGTGTTTAGACTTGAACAAGTTACAGTGAATTTAAATTATTTTTTAGTCCACTGGCAAGATTTCCTCCTTGACACGTAGGCTTCAAAGCTGTCTGGAAGCAGATGCACGGGAGCTAATGTCTACAGAATCAAGCATAAGTTCCTGCATATAAAGAAAGTTTCTTTATTTCTAAAGGTGAATTTGAGTTCCAGTAGCCAAGTTAGGTGCTTGTGAAGCAGCATAGCTGGTGGTACTGGAGAGCAGCTTCCCTTTTCCTAGAGCAAGTACAGTTTGCGTTCTTCCAGCATTGCAGTTTAAGGCTCAGTCAACTCCTGGCCTGGAAAAATCCAGTTTAAGGAATTCACTTTCCATTGCCCTTAAGCCTTTTGGGATATAAATTTATTTGTGTTTGTTGACAAATAAATATGTTTGTGTTTGACTAATGGAAGCTGAGAGATGATAGTATCTGGGAGAGAACCTGCAACTCCTTTCTTATACATTGTTGTACAGCTGTTACGACTATTTTTGGATGCTGTGAATCTCTGTTAGCACTTGGTTTTGTGCACAGTCTCTGCTTTTGTAACTATCAATTTAAAAGTACTGGTTTTGATTGGCTTGGTTTATGATTTTTGAATTTTCTTCACTGGTGCAGTACTATGAACGGAAGGCTGGGCTGTCGAATGATGCGTATGCTGGTGTTACTGTTAGTGCTGTTCTAATCCCACGGGAGACAGTTGATGTAGCTACTGTGTACATAGGATTCTCTTGTCCTAAGCAAAAAGTTGCTTCTTACTAGTTTCTTTGAAGCGTACAGTCTTACCTATAACTTGACAGGCAAATTAAGATGCTAAAACACAAAACCAGCAGCTCTTACTGTACTTCAGGAGACTATTATATGCGTAAAACTTGTCTCCTTGTGTGCTTTTGGTTTTGTGTGCATTAAACTGTACCAGTTAGCTTAGTAAAAGATGTCACCTACTCCTTCAGATCTTGTCTCACTTTTATCTTTCTAATTACTTTCAAGTGCATGAGAACTGTTAGGACAAGGATGTGAGTGACTGCACTTATCTGACATTTACTTCATAAAAAACTTACTAAAAGCTGACAGAACAGAATGAGGCTGTAGCTTGTTGGTACTTGGTACTTGCTTCTGTAGCTTCTTGTATTACTGACTCCTGGGATTTTCTGTATTCAACTAACTTTTCATACTGATAGAAAAGCTGTGCGTTTTGGCATTTGAAAAACTTTGCTTTCATTTGGATGTCTGTTTTGGAAAATGGATTTGCTTCTGCTCCTGACTCACTGACAATTATTTTCTTTATGTTAAAAGTTGGCCACCGAGTATTGCAGAATTCCCCACCGCCCCATTTGAAACAGCCTTCTGCATCCAAAGGGTGTTTTTTGTCTGTTTATTGTAAGGCATGCAGGGGCATGCTTGTAACTCCCCTGGGCTTTCAAAAGGTCTTAGATTTTGACCTGAAATGAGGACACAGCAGAGCGCCACAGTCGTCGTCACCAGCCAGATCAAAAGCTCTGTGCCAAGTGCTCAGCTGCTGGGCGGTGAGAAGTGGTCTTTCCTCTCACAGCTTCCAGCTCCAGTCTTGGCTGGATGTAAAGGCCTACTCAGCATTTGGGAAGAACTTCTCCAAGTTAAGTGAGAGTTCTGATCTTTGCAGGATTAAGTTTTCCACTTGACATCCTGTGATGGCTGGTTTTGGCCCATTATTACAGAGTGGAGCACAGCTTCTCTTTTCTCTGCAAATTGTAGTCTGCTGCTTCAGCAGAGGGAGATGGAGATACCGGCTTGTCCCACAGGTATCTTGTAATAGCTTCTGCCTTTGAGTTGCTGAGCTGAATGAAAATGTGGCAAGTAAATTTATACTCATCCTTTCTCCTGGGTTTTCCCGAATCATTCTCATCTTGGCCTACTGGTGAGTTTGAAGCATGTGCCCTGTCTGGTCCTTGTTAAGTGTTTGGTTTCCCTGGAGCAGACTCTCCCAGTGACTTAGGAAGGATAAACTACTGAAATCACTGAGTTACTCAAGAAATTATAGTGTTTCTGGACCTCTAAATGAGGGAGGTCATGCTGCTTTCCTTCCTCCTCTGCTTTGGGCTGTGGCCAGTACTTGCCTCTTGCACATTCTCTAGTTCTCATCAAACTCTTCAGTGAGCTGCTTGAAGTAGCTGATAGGACAAAAATTTACCCATCTCTTCACTTTGGGTTAGTTTTAGGGTTTTGTTGTGGTTTGGGTTTGGTTTGATTTTTTTTTTTTTTTGGTTAGGCAAGTTAATTCAATTTAATGGCAATCAATAAATAGTACTGAGTGCTGGAGCTACAAAAAGCAAACATTGCACCAAATATGTGGCTGGAAGGAGATTTCCCACTTTTGGCAGTGTTACCTCTGCATCTCATAGAGCAGTAGCCTGAGGCTGCAGGTGCAGTTTGCTTTTGTACACCTTCAGCCTGCTGCTTCCTTACCATCCTTCTAGGAGTGACTAGGTTCAGTCCAACCTTACAGTTTTCTGCTAGATGTCTTAAGCTGCTCTTCAAAGCACAGCTCTGAATTATTATTTTAGAGTCACAGTGATGGAGTTGGGTTTCCAGAGAAACTGTGTCCTCTGCTGCAGTCTCCAGTCAGTGTTTCTTGCCCTTTGATTGCTGGAGTCAATGGCTGGCTGACCAGCCCTGCCTGAAAGTCATGGAAATCAGTGGAAGATCTCAGTCTTTTTCATCTGAGAGAGATGATGTGCACTGGTATTTAAAAAAAATTATATCGGTGAGATCTCCTCTGGCGTTGTGTTTAAAACTCTTGGGCTGCTGTGCTGCTGTTCTCTTTCTTCAAAACCCCCCTGTATTTAATCCTATAGGCCAAGCACTTGGAACCTCTCCCATGATATGAGAGCTCCAAGAGCTCGGTTTTCTGAGCATATCCAAGAATAAAGCATGAAGACCATCCTTGGGACAGGTCAAAGGACACATACTCTGCTGTTGATAGCAGCCTGTAGCGCAGACACAGGTATCCAAAACTGTGAGTGTAGGGGAATCCTTTTGCAGGTTTTCTGTTCTTGCTTTTGGTTGTCAAGTCTCTGAGTTAGAGTTGCTGGGACTATGGTGTAAAAGTTCATGATGGCTCTGTTCTCAATGTATCTGATCCTTTTCTTGAATACCTTTGGGTTTCACTTACTGTGGCTGCATGCTTTTTCACAATATTTATTGTTATTTGGAGAAAATGCTTCCTGTCTGGGGAGGATATGGGGATATGTATTTGTTTAACACCAGTTAATAGTGAGTGGGCGTGGTTTGACTTTGACATAAGCTCTATGAAGATCTTAAAGTATCTTTTTAGAACGTATTTCAAGTTGTATTTGAGTGTCTTGCTTCAGCTTTCAGCTCTGCTGCTTTACGTGCCTTATGATATAAAATAAGTTGTAATAAGTGAACTTCAGGAATGATGAGGTTATTGAGAGGAGCTTACCTTTGTTTGTACTAGGAGCGTCCCTTAGCCCAGGGAATTGGCAGTGGCTGGACATGACTTGACTGTAGCAAGACTCAAAAAAGTCTTAATTTGTAGTTTATTATTTCTTTAATGCCGAAAGGAATGGTTGCATCACTTTCTTTAATCATCTGCCTATCAGTATAACCATTAAATTTCATTGGATTATGCTTTTATTGAGCCAGGTAATGTTTGTTTCACTTGATTCCTTTCCCAGAGGTTTCTGGTAGTTACTTGAATGCAGGCAGAGAGGATGGAGAATCACTTGCTTTCTCTGATATAGCTTATTCCATTAGTCATTCTCCCTGTTTAATAATAAAAAGGAAAATGAAGGCAGCTGTATTGGGGATTTCGCTTCTTACTGAACCAAGGGTACAGAATACGTAATTTCTGTTCTTGCAGAAGGGGATGTGATACCCTGTAAATTACAGGACTGTCTGATGGATAAACAGGTGAATTAAGTGTCAGTAAAATTCAGTGACTAAATATTCAAGTCTTTTTGTCCAGGAGGGTTGATTCGTATGTGTGGTTTAGTCTCTTTGTCCTGTCATGGCACTGGATAGCACAGATTGCGATTTAGCTTTCATGTGGCTGTTCGCCTGTGGTTGCACATTCAGCGTATGTGCGCCCCCTCTAGTGGTCTTCAAACAGTAAACAGAGGAAAAAGTGTGAGTAGTCTTAAGCATTGGTGCTTTTGATTTTTTTTCTAGTAGAAATTAATAGTGATTTTAAAACTGAAATTAACTTTCTAGGAAATATATTTTTATAGTCTTGAACAGAAATAATTCTACTCAAAAGACTTTTTTCTTTTAGCAGGTGATCTTTGTTGTGCGTAGAAAGCCTAGTGTAATTACACACGTTCTGCCATGCAGTCAGCTCTGTATGATTTAGTGTGAAGGGGATGCTGTGATGTTCCGAATATTGGAAAACCAAGATGCTGTAGTGACAGACTTTGCTCTTAGGGCTCAGCTGGAGTCCAGTGCTGGGCCGGGCCTTGATAAAGCCTCGTTGGACTTAGACTTATTTTGTCAACAGCCACTGGGCTCTGGCTCCGTTACATACTTGGGTCCTTTACAGGGAGTCTGTTTAGATTTGCACAGTTAATTAGCTCGAGTTCCGTTCACCAGCAAGATGTGTCCTCCAGCCCCAGCGCAGCCTCTTCTGGAACCGGGGCTGCGGGCAGCGAGTCCCGCCGACTCAGACTGCCTCGGCGTGCTCGCAGCTCTGGTGTCCCCATGGAGAGTTAAGCTATAATAGTCTGAGGTTTTTTTAATTACTTTTGAACTTTTTTTAAAAAAAAAAAATAATCCCATTGGAGCATCCTGGAGCACGCTCTCTGTTGGAGAGAGGCTTGGGGAGGGCAGCTGCAGGCACTAACTGCCTTACTTGTCCTAGCTAAATTCACGAGTGAATATGGCTTAGGATAGTTTAATGTTTTCAGCTCTTCTTTTCCAACCCCTTTTTTCTTCTTCTTTTTTTTTTTTTTTTCCTCCCCTCCCCTCGTGTGTAGATTTTGGATAATACTCTGCTTGGAGAGAGAGGTTTTAAGAAAGAGGTGTTTAAGAAATATTTTGACATTGTTTCCTTTTTGCCAGTGTTCAGTTTGGATAGAAGAACACTTAGAATTTGTCTGTCATAGATTTGTTGGGGTTTTTTGTTTTAGTTGGGCATGATGCCATGCTAATTCAAGCCCCGTGCTTCTTGTATTCTCCCATTTTATTAATTTCTAGTGACAGTATTTGGTGGCGAGAGAAGAGAATTATTATGTGTTCTTGTTCCTCGCATCCTTTGAGCTTTTAGTGGTAGTATGTGACAGCTTCCATTGATTGCAATAGTTAATTTTCATGGAGCAGACGAGGCTTTAGAAAATTAAACTAAAAAATATGAAACATGGAATACAGAAAGGGGTGAAAGGTAGAGCTTAAGAACCAGCTATAATACAGTTACCCAGCATGAAGTGTCAATTAATTATACTTTTTAATATGTAGTTAATTTTGCCTTTTATAACTAGCATTCAGGATGGCAAAGGGATAGACTTGTTTTGTCAATTGTGTGCATGCCAGATGGAGCCTTAATATGTGTCAGCAGATAAATGGGCCATTATTAAGATTAGATGCATAATGATCATTTCAGCCCTGTTTATTTAGGTCATCGACAGCAGTAGGAGATGATCTCTTATAAGTAAAAATACTCTGAGTTCTGAAAATCTTTTGCTTTTCTTAGACTGCTATCAAAATAAATGTAACAAGTTTGGCATGTAGTTTTAAAGTAGCATATTAAGTTAGCTTTTAGTTTATTTAAGTGAGAACTGAAACAAAATAAATTAAAACCACAAATAATTCTACCAGTGACTTTGTTGTCCGGAGTAGCAAAGCTGATAGCTGTGTAAGCAGATGAATCTGTTCATTTATTACATGGGACTCATGAAACTAATATTTTATCTCGTATTTGAGTGCAAGGCTCTTGGGTATTTACTTGTTTAGTAGAAAATACAATGTTCAGTTATATATGTATTCTTTAGATAACATCTGCTGCAACTTCAGACTCCTTGCACTACCAAAAGGCTTTGATGATAATAAATGTCTGTGCTTTTATTTCAGGTTGCAGTGTAAAATTTTGGAAGTCATAGCTCCAGCCTATCACAATGGGATGGCAAACGGCCACGCCAGCAACGCTGACGGACACACAATTGTCATCAGTGACAGCGACGACTCGGAAACGCACAATAGCTCTGCACAAAATGGGTAAATGATACTTTTACGGTGTAAAGCATTTGGGCTGGGTTGAAATGAGACTAAACTAGGCATGGCGGGGTCTGACCGAAACCAATTACTTGATCTGTATGGATTGTGAGTGTTCAGCCAGCTGAAGGTGACAAGCTGAATGTTCACAGGTGCCAGTTACACTGCGTGTAATCCACCGGAGAGCTGTGCGTTATGAGAGATGGGGGGACCTACAGATTAATCATTGTTAATCTGTTTGGAATGACAAGTGTTTCTGCTGAGAGATGGTAGAAGAGCTGTGTATGCCGGTCCCTGGTCCTCTCTGTGCTGGGGAACCTTTGCTGCCATAGCTTGGGCTATGCAGCCTCCTCCTGCGTTTCTGCAATCTGGCACCACGTAGTGCAGTGTGTTGCTTCGCTTCTGTGGGGCTCAGAGTTGATGTTGCCTTAGAGGACGTGCTCTTACTGGAACTCTTGAAGTCTTTCAGAGACTTCATGTGTTTGTGTCCAAAATATAAAAGTATACAAAGTCGTCTTCATTGTACATGTGTCCGTATAGGTATATACCTTTGTATTTCATGGATTTGAGTATGGTTTGAAGTGCAGTGAAACAGTGTATGTCTTGTTTTAAGGAACTGCCTGTAGGCTGAAGTGGTTTAAAATATTGAGTAAGGGAGCATCTTGGCTGAATTTGTGGTGTTTAATTTAGAGTGTCCCTTTACCAACAAGTACTTGGGCTTACCCTAGTGATATGATGAGAATTAAGATTTCTGTGCTTTGCAAGTGCAGCAGTGATGAAAGAAAGGGGTTTGAAGTGGGCCCCAATCTTGTATCTAGCAGCATACAGGCTTAATGTGAACTGTCATTGACTTTAAGATGTCACGTGGATGCAGAAGTTACTCTTGTTGATTGCTGCATGAGGACTTCCATGTCCTGACATGCCTTGAATAACGAAGGTGAAGCTCCTCACTTGGCTAAGAAAACAACCTGAGATAAATAATTGTTAAAATTCTCTGCTGTCAGTGTCCAAGGCAGTGTCCGAGTTTTTTGTGAAGAAGTCCTACATATTTGAGAAAATAAATGCATTTTCTGTGTTTCACAAGGCATATGGCCTTTGAAAGGAGGTTATTCTTGGAATTACGCAAGTGTGCACAGAGCTGAACTGTGGGATTGATCCCTTTATGTTGCTGTCACTTCCGTGCTCACAGAGCTGGCAGGAAGACAGTCTTACACTCGCAGGCAGTGTGTGGTTCTCTCCAGCTGATTACTTACTTTGACAATGCAGAGAAGAGAGAGAAAATAACTTCTCTTAGAAAGTGCAATCTTGTGAGAATATACAAATCTTTGAAGCACTGTTCTGTGACATACCTAACTAACACGTATGCTACAAGCTGAAATTGCAGACTTCTTATGGCTTTGAAATGCTTACTGGGAGTTTTAAGTGAGTCTTTTTTATAACAAATGCGAGAGTGTAGTAACACTTCAGTTTTAAATTCTGGGTATATGTAAACTTGGGAAGTGTTATTTGCTGTACCTGTAAAACCTACATGAAAGGCACTGTCGTCCACTTTTGTACATCGACGTCTAAGATTCTCTGCACCCTTACTCTTAACAATAAGAAATTGCACTAAACTGAATGACATCGTTTTGCAGCCCTCATCCTTCAGGGACTGCATTTTGCTTTCTGGAGAAACTTGGATGTGGACAGAGCAGCTGCTGTTTGCCTTGGGCCCGATGTCAAGTTGATGTGTGCAGAACCACTGTTCTGCCTCGGTCTGCACACAGATCTGCAGGTTTTGCTGCCCAGCCTTCGTGCAAAGCTGCGGTGCCGTTAAACAATGGTACAGCAGATGCTCGGGGTGTTTGGGAGAGAGGGGGAGGGGAGCGCAGCACAGATTGATGGGCCATCTGCAAATATTTTTCCTAAAGAATCTGTAAGGCTAGAGAATCTTAACTGAAAATAGATGTCATTAGAGATCCCAACCTTTCTCTGACCCTACCCCTGTCTGTGCAGGGCAGAACTAGCCACACGTTCTGTACGAGTGTTCCCGCTTTGTTGTGTTCTGCAGTAAAAGCTGAGGTTGTGCGGGGAGAAGGAGGCCAGGACGCTCTCACTCCTGCACTCCCTCAGAAAAACAGGCTGCCTTGGAAGGCCTGGGTTATGAAGCAAAACGTGGCAATCTTCTGAGCTTTTAAACCATAGATAGTAGTATCTCCATGCCTTGGGACCTTCTGGTACTGTAGGATAGTGGTCATTGTAGAACAGCAGTTCATACCTTAGTGACAGAGACACTTAGAATAGTGTTCATACCTTACACTGCAAGACCTAGGAGTAAGGTTGAACTCTTTCATTCACTTCAGCACCTGGCAGCAGGCTGGAGATTGTACAATATGTACAATGCTAGCTGTAACTTACTTCATGGCATCGCCCCTGCCAGGGCTTTGAGTAATGCGAACCATCAACCACATCAGAAGTACTAGAAGAAAAAATTTCATCTTGGCTTGCTGGCTAGTTTGTGGCAGTAAATTTGGGCGTTTATTCAATTTGAAGTAAAGGATTAGCTTTATTTTGGGGAAGGGTTAATTGTGTCTGCAGGTTTTGGGATGCAAGCAGAGGTAACAAAGTGTGGAAATAATACCACTGAAACCTTACCATCTAGATTTTTTTACCATCTTCAACCTAGTTTTCTGCCTTTATATGGAGTAGAAATTATGAACAGGGATATGTTGAAAGTGCGGTCATACTTGTCATTAAAGCTGTGCAACAGCAGAACAAATCTTTCCTCGTCTCTAATTCTTATTTCTTTGTAAGGAAAGACCAATGTACTGGATCAAAAGCAGCTTAAAATCTTCATCAAAAAGGTTCAAAGTCAGGATTTTGTTGCAAAGTGCTGTTGCCTTGTCCTAGCGTGCTATAACCAGCTTGCAGTTAACACTCTTCAGGTTACTGTATTCCCACGTTGAAGTTTTAGTCAGATTCTAGCAAATACTTCCAATTTCCAATGGGCAGCTGTAATTGCTTGGTGTAAAGTAGCTTGAGAGCAGCAGCTTGCAAAGGTGTGCAGAGGCCAGCTTTTCCATCAGGATCCAGGTAGTGACAGATTACCTCGGGGTAAGGCTTGCACTGGAGCGTAGGGACACCATGAATGATTGTGTTATTTAGCTTAGTCAAAGAGAATAAGAAAAGCCACTGTCTCATTTTGGAAAAGGAGGACAGCATTCATTTTGGATCCATTCCTGATCCTCTAACCCTCAGTATCCTTATGTGCAGTTTTTCTAGTGATACTGCAAGACAGAGGTAGCTCCAGCAAGACTCAGACTGAATAATATAGGTAGTCACGTGCTGGGCAAGGTAACTCAGAAGAATAAGTTCTTGGAAGGTTCTTGGTAAAGCTGAAGACCACGCTCTCTGTAATAATCCAGCAGGACTGTAAGCAGAAATTTATATCCAGGGCACGTGGTCACTGTGTCAAAATAATTGAAAGGCTGCTGAGATTATTATCTGACAGTGGTTCAGAATAAACCTCATTCAAAAAATGCAAGACTGCCACGTGCTAGGCATGTTTACTTGTGCAGTAGGAACTGGTATAATATGGGTGAGTAGTTTCCAGTTTTCGCCTGTGAAGTTCCAAGATATTCTGCATTCTCTGCTCTGGATTTGGTGGTCTGTCAGAGCTGTCCTGTGAAGACTTGCTCTGAGGGATCTCTGCTGTGAATTCCTCACTCTTACCTGGTTTATATGCTGCTTTATAAAGTGAAATATAGCAAAAAAAATTGTATTAGTTTTATGCCAAAGCAACTAGATAATCTATATGATTCTTAAAGCTTTGTATGTGTACTGAATGACCTTTTCTTCCTCTCCTGCACTAAGCAAAATTTTGATTTATGGAGGATGATTTCAGAAATATGTTAACATCTTACGATAATCATTGGAAACTCAGAAACTAAGCAGAAGAAATGTAGTGTGTTTGGAAATTAGTTTGCGGCTATTATGTATGATCCGTGGAAGGTGAGAGAAGGATTTACTCAAACTAAAAAGTGAAGGTTACTAATACAAGAGTTTACCATTTGTTTGTTGTTTGTGCCCTACTTTTGATTGCAGACAGTGTCAGAGCTGCTTGAGAGAGTCCAGTGCAGAGCCGCAAAGATGATGAAGGGAGTGGAACATCTCCCCTGTGAGGAAAGGCTGAAGGAGCTGGGTCTCTTTAGCTTGGAGAAGAGGAGGCTGAGGGGTGATCTCATTAGTGTTTGTAAATATGTCTGGGGGAGTGTCAGGAGGACGGAGCCAGGGTCTTCTCAGCAACATCCAATGACAGGACAAGGGGCAATGGGTACAAGCTGGAACGTAGGAGGTTCCACAAAAATATTAGGAAAAACTTTTTGACTGTGAGGGTGACAGAGCCCTGGCACAGGCTGCCCAGGGAGGTTGTGGAGTCTCCTTCTCTGGAGACATTCAAACCCCACCTGGATGTGTTCCTGTGTGACCTACTGTAGGTGATCCTGCTCTGGCAGTGGGGCTGGACTAGATGATCTTTTGAGGTCCCTTCCAAGCCCGAACATTCTCTGATTCTGTAAACTGTAGGTGACTTGCCCTATGCTTCCTGTTATTTTAAGAGTTGTTGGTGAGAGTTTTTTTTTCTAAACTGATACTTCATAAAAATATTCTACCTGTTTTTTATTAATTTTGAGATGTCATCCATAGCTCTGCAGCTACGGATCTAAATAATTATTATTTTATTTAACTCTCTTTCAGACTCCTTCCTCATCTTTCTCCTTTCTCCTGCCTTCCTGTCGCCAGTACTGACAACATTAAGGAGATGATTTTCTGAGGGAGAGGAATGTATTATTCCTTGTTTCCCTCTTTGTTCTTCCTTCCCTTCTAATCTTCCATCTCCCTGCTAAGAAAACCTTTTCTTGTTCCTTGTAGGAACAGGCATTCATGTGGATCTAAGTCTACTGCCAGAAACACTGGCAGAAGTGAATAGATCCTCTTTGGCAACAGTGGAAGTTACAGCCTGTATTAAACATGGCTGAGTATTTTTGAGATGTCCATTGTATATACAAATAAATATATTAAATGTGTACAATATATTGTAGATGTTTTGTGATTGTAGTTAACTTGCTTTAATTTTTATTTATTATTTTTTAGGGAGAAGAAAGCCATAATTGATCCTTCTTTGTTCCAATACAAAGTCCAACCTATTAAAAAAGACCTCTCTGAAACTTTTATTGTTAAAGCATCTCAGCTAAGGTAAAAATTAGTATATGAAAGCTAAAATTGTACTTTAACTGTATGAGTTGTGTAAGTCACTGTAAGATGTTTTTGATATAAACTGGTGCTTTCAAATAATGTTAGAACAGTTTTTGACTGAACCAGTGTTGCAGGGAATGGTTCTTAGTTACAATAGCAAGAGTGTCATTTATAATTAAGAAAATGAGGAAAAGGTCAGTCGTGATCCGTTACACGTGTTCATGCACATACTGTCAATAATTAAACAATTAAACATGTTGGTTGATAATGCTGCTTTTCCTTCCTAATACAGTCGGAGGAAACATCTCTTTTCTCGTGATAGACTTAAACTTTTTCTGAAACAACACTGTGAACCACATGATGGAGTCATTAAAACTAAGGTAAATAAGAAGGAATAACTAGGATGAAATACTTATGCAGCCTTTTTGTATTGCTCTTCTCTACTAGCTGTTTAGAGCTTTTTTAAACTACATGAGGTTTAGCTTTTTTTATAAGTATAATATAGTGGTTTTGTATTTGACTTAAAAGGATAAATAATGCATTTCTTTTTTTTAAAATCGTTTCTGTTAGTTTTTACTTGTAAACAAGATGGTAGTTTTTCTGTACATGAAGCAGAATTTAATTCTCTAACTTCTTCTTTAGCTACTAGTTTAGTAACGTCCCCAAAACAAAAATGGGAGCTTTTACCTAGAAAAATGTTATTTATTAAAACATAATACATTTTTGCTTAGCCTAGCACATGAGTTGTTTTCATTCTTCAAGGTATGCAGCTGGTGTTTCTAACTCAAATAAAAAATAACTATTGCTGTTTTGGTACAGTAAGCTAACGTTATTCTGTTGTAATGCTTTTAGCTGGAAAATATTTTATTGTAGACTGAATTCACTTTCCAGTTCTTCAGTGAGACAGAGGTCCTGAAGAGTTTGGGTGTCTGGAATGGGCTTTTGATGAGGCCTTAGAAGTTGAAGATGTTAAGATGTGTATTTTTAACATGTTGTATGGAGATGCATGGTGATACTGCAAGTTCAGACTGAAGTTCACATCTTTGGGCAGAATTTCTTTTTCCTTGTGCTCAGGGAACTGAGCAACTTTTCCCACACTTCTCAAGTAGGCAACAATTTCCATTGCCTTGCTGTGCTGCAGGAGATCCTGCACTCTCACTGCATGTTGCAGCCTTGACCCTGAACTCCTTTTTTATCTTCATCTTGTTTTTAGGAAGTAGCATGTTTGCTCACGATGTCTTGTATTCTGTGTGTGTACTTAAGAGGAATCCTCACACAGCTGTGTAGTGGCTCTTTCTGCACAGGAAGGCTCTGAGAAATGAGCACGTTAATGAGAGTCTTCCATCTGAAAGCTGTGGGAAAAAGCAAAGGCACCTAATTTCTAAATAAGTTTCTAACTTTCAAGTCTGTCTCTTCTTCTATTTCCATTTCTTTAAAAAATTTAGCTGAGAGGGGTAAACCACCTCCTTCCTTGGGCTTAATGATAATGGTGTCCTTGGTGTGATACCGTGTACTGGGTCTAGTGAGCTGTTAGCAAGGCTTTCCAGAACCTCAGGAAATTTGTTGTAGTCTCTGTATGTGTGCATTTGTCTTCTCTTTGTCTGGGCGTTTTGTGGGGCATCTCCTTGTTCCCTTGCTGACTGCCTTACATTTCGGCAGTTGGGTGAACATGTCCCATTTGAAGTGTCTTCTTCGTATCCTCATCCATACCACTTGATAAGGGCAGACTTCCTGAAGCCACCAGGTTGAGAAAAGCAACTTGAAAAGACACTGCGACAATTCAAAATGAGAGATGTCCTAATTTTTCTCCTCCTCCAGAAATGTTTAAGTATGATAGAGAATTACGTGATTCTTCAGTAAATTAGTTTTTTTTATTTCTCTGTCCAAATTCATTCTCAACGTTTCAGTAACTTGCCAGGAAGGCTGTGTCTATCTGTGTTTGCTAAAAGGCAGGTAAAGAAATAAAATACTACCAAATGTGACCAAATTCTATTTTCAGATGTGTGCTGCCTACAATATTGGTCACTTGGTGGACTAACTCTCTGTTTATACTATTGCAGGGGTTTATTTCTTATCCTAAACTAAGCAGTTGTGAATCTTGTTACTTTTATTTTCTCTCTTTTGAATTAATGAGTCATTAATGAGCTTATATTTATGAAAAGGTAAGAATTTCACAATGAACATTTTTCTTACCAAGGCAACGTCAATTGCAAAATATAATCTAGCGGAACAAAAGTTCTCCTGCTTCTTTCCTGATGACCCACCTACATTTATCTTCAGTCCGGCAAGCAGGCGCCGAGGGAGACCTCCAAAGACTGCATCTACTGGTCTTGTAAGTAGCAGCATTTCTAATTCCAGATGTGGGCACATCAGGGTAATCTCTTTTCTCTGAATTTTCAGAACAGTTGGAATGATGTGCTTTTTTATTTTCTGTGAGAAAGAATTGGGATATATGACGTAACTGCCATTAAATTAGAATGCTTTATAGTTAAGCTGGTAGAAGGGGCCATACTTTGTATGTTATGTTCTTATTTTTATCTTTCTTATTTCTGTGATTCCACCAAGAAACTAGCTTTTCAGTGTGTTGTGAAGGCACATTGGATACGTGTCCCTTTGGGGAATGATTAATTAATAATTTGCTAAAAAACTTTAATTTGGGCTCCTAGATGCAATTATGTCACTTGCCTGTTTTTGAACACAGCAAAACTTTGTGCTCTAAAATATTTAAAAAGAAAGCTGGAAGAAAGTTCTGGATTTTTTCCTCCCCCACCCCAGCCCCTATCAGGCAGGATCTTTGAGTACTTGGCATGTTTGTGGGAAGTTCTTACAGCCTATTTTTATTCTTATTTTAGAGAACTGTTGAAAAATTGGAAAAGTCTGTTGCTGGTCCTTTCACTGTAGATATGTTCTTTGCTTTCACTCTCACTCTGAATTCTCTTGTCAGGAGGATGAAATTACTGCTAAGCAAAATACCCAAGGAAATAAAAGTAAGGTGGCAAGGGAAAAGACAAGGTTCCAGAAGCAAAAGGAAGATATGCAGACCATGAGTAAGTTGAGATGTAGTCCTATGAGTAGTAGAACCAATTTTTGTGGGTCTGAGGGCGGGCCATAATTCGAATA
Organism: Apaloderma vittatum; assembly: GCF_000703405.1. Taxonomy (NCBI): domain Eukaryota; kingdom Metazoa; phylum Chordata; class Aves; order Trogoniformes; family Trogonidae; genus Apaloderma; species Apaloderma vittatum. The sequence continues at coordinate 48,440 of NW_009713592.1, read as the reverse complement.
TTTTTGGGATCGTACTTTTCAGAAGGAAAATGTAATGAGTGCACCGCCACAGCACAATTGCAAAGTTCTCCTTTCAGTGGTTAGAATGGTTGCTTCCTGAATTTTTAATTCTTATTTTTGGTTATTATTTTAATAAACGGGAAAAATCCAGCTGTGTTGATTTCTCTATCAGACAGAGCAAAATTTTTGCAGAAGTTGGGATTTAGATTTAATGTGTAAATTATAGGAGCTGAACATATAACACAAGTCAGTTTCTTGTATGAGGAAAACTTGTAAATGGTAAAACTACTTTAAAATTTAAAAGAATTTAATAGAATTGCAATGCTTTCTAAACCTGTAATAACCCTTAAGGAAATCTTGAGTTGGATGATGTCAGTGCATCGGTATTTAAGGAATGCCTACATGTTCTGCAAAATTACTTACAGTATGTTCACAAAATTTTCTAATTAAAAGCATACAAATCACTTAAGAGATTTTTATTTTCTTCTGATTGAACTATTTTGGCTTAGTTTTGACCTGATTCTGATCTATTTTAAACTTGAGTTCAAATGAAGTAAGGGCATCCACATCTCTTGTATGGGTTTAACTTGGTAAACTGGTACTACTTCTTGTTGAGGAGACAAAGTTCGGACCTGGAGATGTTTGGATTGTAACCACTGGTTAGAACTTCTGGTTGCTACTGGTTAGAACTTCTGGTTGCTACTGGTTACAGCTTCTGGTTGCTACTGGTTAGAACTTCTGGTTGCTACTGGTTAGAACTTCTGGTTGCTACCTCATTGTCATGGAATGTTTTAGGTTGCCAGGAACACGTGGCAGTCACCTAGCCCAATATATGCTTGAGTGAGCAGACTTGTTTGAGGATGCTCGGGGCCTTTTCTTCGTAGGAGACGGGGACGCTGAGGTTTCACATGCTCCATTAAACTTGCACGTCCGCTTTTTGCACAACCGGCATCTATTTGTTTATGTGCTGGAAATGACAGCCTAGAACAACATAATACTGGATCAGTGTCAAAGCTCCTTCCTTTCTGATGTGGCATTAACTACAGCTTCTAGGAGGCTTTATCCTATTGCAGCCCAAAACCCGATACCCTTGAAACAGGCAGTTTCAGTCAGCCTTAAAATAAGTTGTAGAACTCAAAGATCCAACTGTATTCTTTGTATTTTCTGCCACCTCACTAGTAAGTTGTCACAGCGTGTTGATATTCAGACTTAGTGAATGCTTTCTGCTCCTTGTTGAGGACACAAAATGGTGAAAGCATCAAGTAAGTAATAATAATTTAAAAATACTGTGGTTTCACACTTGTTCTTTGTGTTCATTTTTGGCCCAATGTTGGCCTATGATTATAAGCTTCTTTAAAAAAAAAAAATAGTCCTTCAATCCAAAACTGGCAGCACGTTATACTGGTTATTTGAAAATTGGTGTCATTCGTTCAGTAAGCTTAAAAGTACAGTTTCAAGTATACTATATCAATTAAGTCTAGTATCAATCTAAAAATTTTACCTGTACATGATGTTTAATTTGAATGACAACTACTGACATACATCGAGTCTCCTATAAAGAGCTGCTACAGTGCTTTACTAATGATGTGAAAAGGTAGCAAAATACCAAGTACCTTTGAAAAATCAGTCTTCTCAGTGTGTACAAGACTATGGGAGATCAGCTTCACTGCTTTTGTTTGCTGGGTGAGATGTTGCTTTTACAGACAGTTGCTATACGTACCAGAAATCTACCCATTTTCAGATTTTGATCAGAAAATGTAATCAAAGGCTTTTTTGGCTGCCATCCACTTAGTAACAGACGTAAGGATCTTTTTTCCTTCACTTGAGAGTCTAGCTTTCTTGTTTATTCAATTAAAATGGTAAGCCCCTTGACTCCCTTCTGTTTGTTAGCCTGCTTGTGGGTTGACAGACATTGTCTGTCCAAGAGAGTGGGAATTTGTGTCCTGCTGTTCTTCTGCAGACAGCGGTAAAGAAATCTGCATCTCCTCGGGCAGTAACATCTATTACCAGTTAAAGATCGGCTTAAACTGGATCACAAAAGTAAAACTTGCACAAACCCCACAGAAATACAAAGTAGGTTTCAGATGTATTGACTTTTCAGTAATTCAGTAATAATTAAATATTTAAACAATCTTTACTGTCACAAATATTGCAGAGTTACGTGCCCCGCCTAGCTGTGACATGCTTTTATTAAGCAGCCGTTACTAGCAGTGTTGCTGTGCTCATATGCAGTTGGAATCAGTTCTCATTTTCATGTAATTTGATGGAAAACAATTAACAAGTAAAACTTCTGTATACTCATAAAAATAAAGAAATTTGACTTTTACAAGGTTGTCATCACTGTAATAAACTTGTGTAGTAATTAGGCTTAAAATTTTGATTCTCTAAAGAATTATTGAGTAATTGAATTTCTAGTTGGCATAGAAACAATTCAATCTTCATAACAATATCTTTTTCATATGGTAATTTCAAAAATCGGTTTATTTAGCACAGTTAAATAAAATTAACATTTTATAAAAGAAAAAATAAATTTGGATTGTTTGTTTTTTCCCTTATAGCTTTTGAAAAAGCAAAATTAAAACAAGAAAAGGCAAATGCTATCGAAGCAAAGAAAAAAGAGAAAGAAGATAAGGAAAAAAAGAGGGAAGAATTAAAGAAGATTGTGGAAGAAGAAAGGATGAAGAAGAAAGAAGAGAAAGAGAGACTCAAAATAGAAAAGGAAAAGGTAATGCATTTGCAGTGCGTGTTTCACATAGGAACAGTATAATGTCTTTCTAGTTTACTTGTTTCCTAGTTGCTGTCTGCCTCAAGTTATTTTCAGTTAACTCCTTTCTGTTCATAGAAATGCACTTTAGAATGACAGGCAGTTCTAAGGTATGATAATGGATTTGTGTTTCTGGATGACAGTATATTACAACTTCAGAAGTTACATGTGAACTTTTTGTGAACTAAAATAATGTCGTGGGATTTGGGATTTTTTTTGCCAGTGATACATGACTGTATTTGATTTGATGACTGTCTTCTACTTAAGTGTTAATGACACCACAGGGCATCAGATTCACAGCATATTAAATGGTTGTGGGTTTCCTTGTTTATTCTCTTTGGGTGGAAATTGCTAAATAACTTTTTGTCATTTTGAATGTGAAGTTTATTCCACTGTATTTTTACCACAGCCACATCTGCTGTTGATTTTGGTGGTGATTTTGTGGCAGTCTTCATAAATGCTCTTTTTTAGATATATTTTTCCTCAACCACTTTCATCTAAAAAAACCTCAGCAAAACCCAAAGCGGCAAAGAAAACCAACTAATAACAACAAAAAAACCCCAACAACAAACAAACATTGATGTCTAATCCAAGAAAGTATCACCACAGTTTACCTCTAGAGAATTTTGCCAATATCTTATACAAAATAAAAATTATTCTGTTATTTCATTCTAATTAAATATGGGCTTGTTTTGTATTTCAATGTGATTTAAATCCTAAGTGGTGCAGTTTTAAAAACTCTTAATAAGGTGATCTGACCATATTATATTCAGTTGCGACTGCCTTTTTCAGGAAAGAGAGAAGCTGCGTGAAGAAAAACGCAAGTATGTGGAATACCTGAAACAGTGGAGTAAGCCTAGAGAAGATATGGAGTGTGATGATCTTAAGGTATGATGGGATTTGGAGTAGCCCAAGCCTGTACTTCAGAGGGTGCCCAAGCTAAATTCAACGAGGTGCAGAGGCAGCTTGAGCTCTGATCTGAATGCCAGGGGATGTGAATCGCCTGCAGTCATGTCGTATTTCCCAGGGGTGATGCTCTGGGGTCACCCTCCATTTTCACTTCGGTTCTCAGCCTTACTGTGCAAGAGATGTATTTTTAAAGTGCTGATCTCGCTGAGTGGAGGGTATCGAGTATCACAGAATGTTCGATGTTGGAAGGAACCTCTAGAGATCATCTAGTCCAATCCCCCTGCCAATGCCTCGTGTTTTTGTTAAATGTACGACAGGAGCTCACCTAAATAAACCTGTTACTTAAAAGATTTGAGTAATGGAAGAAACCAGATTTTGGACTGCAAAATGTAGAAAAGACATTAGCTTGTTACTCCCTGTAGCATTCTTCCAATTGTTGTTGTTGTTGGTTACAACATCTTTCTGGATGATCCTGGAAACCTATAGAAAGTAACAAGAATTTACCTCCCAAAGAAGGTCTAAACCAGAATATAGTGTGGCTGTACATAACAGTATTGTTTAGTGTTAAACATTTATGTATAGTTCATTATGATTAGGTGTGGAGGGAATAGTGAAAGGAGGCAAAATTGTCGGAAACACGGTACGCAGGGAAACATGACGGAAGTGCAGAGAGGACAAACGAGAATAGAAGAGCTGTGTATAGAGAGCAGAAGAAACTGAAGAAAGGGGAGGGCACTGTCAGAACAGTGCTGCTATGTTTCACTTGGAAAAGAAGGGGAGGGATGGGAAGGTGATATCATCGCTACCATGAAAGTTGACAAGAGTATGAATTTAGGTAAGAGAGCAAGAAGAAATATCCACCCATAGATCGCTTTTCAAAAAACTCCTTTCTTTGGAAAGGTGTGAGATACCTTACTGTGTTTTTCTGAAAGCCTAGTGTTCGGCATTCTTGTTAATGGATGTGAACTACCACCTTGTGGAAAGGAGCTGTCCCTCTGGAAGTTGTTTGACTCTGCTAAGAAACATTAACTGAAAGCAAATCTTGAAGAGTTACATCAGTGTGTTTAATTGAAAGTCAAATTTTGTGTTAGGCCCTGTGGTGATTTGGAGGTGAGGTCTCTGTTCAGTGGTCTTGTTACATGATTACATCAGCTCCCTCTAAAGTGCCTTCAGCTCTTGTAACTACCTTGCCAACGCAAAAACCCGAATACCAGAACACACAGTCATTGGACATGATCTTGCGTATCGTAGTTCTAGGTGGGTGTGTTTTTATGTGAATGTATTTGGGCTTTGTTTGCCTGGCTTTACAAGCAATAATGAGTAACTTTTAAAGAATATGTTTATTTTTGCTTGTCTGAACAGTTCCAGCAAACTTAAATTCAAAACTCTTGTGAAATAATAAGAGATTTAAAGGGAAAATCTTGACAGCCATTGTTCTTAACTTGTAGTGGGTTTGAGTTCCTTTAAACAAAGACACAAAATCATTCAACTTTATGAACATGAGTAAGCTTTTATCTCAGAAGATTTATGTCCAAGTTGCATGCCTCTCAGTTTTTAAAGTTAGTGCTACTACAGATGTTACAGTGATAATTGAATATGTCTTGGAGAACTATTTTAAGTGAAATGTAAAGAAACCTGGCAGATGCACTCCTTAAAATTGTAGACTGTTTGGTTCTAATCACTTCTGTAGTCTGCAGAAACCACGTACAGTATTAAGTTGTCCCGTTTGGATTGCAGGAACTTCCTGTTCCAATGCCAGTGAAGACGAGACTTCCTCCTGAGATCTTTGGTGATGCTCTGATGGTTTTGGAGTTTTTATACGCTTTTGGGGAACTCTTTGATCTTCAAGATGAATTTCCTGAAGGAGTGACTTTAGGCAAGTTGTCATTTATATGGCAAGGTGCCCCAATTTGGTGGTGTCCCTTCTCCTACCACACAACCAAACATCTTAGGTGCACTCAAGTACCGGTGCTATAAAAGTTCCTGCTCATCTTTAGTATATCGGTGCTCATGCGTGCATATCAGTCCCATTTTCTCTTCACAGTCAACTTCTGTAGTGTTTTTAAAATCGATTTCAATGTAGAAGCTGTTAATCTACTTATTAAACTGTTTACTTATGCTTTACTCTTGCAGTTATGTGTTAAGAAAATAATATTGTTTTGTCAGCGCTCTTTCTGATACCATCACCTTAGGAATAGTTGCAGTAAATTGTGGAAAAGTAACTTGATTATCATACCTGAAGGGGAAAAAGAAATTGTTTTCATAATTCAGTACGTAATTGTTTTCTAACTTTGTGGCAAAAGTGACGCTTCTTAAACTTTATTCACAGAAGTTTTAGAGGAAGCTCTTGTAGGAAATGACACTGAAGGCCCACTATGTGAATTGCTGTTTTTCTTCCTGACTGCCATCTTTCAGGCAATGGCCGAAGAGGAAGAGGAAGTGGCCAAAGATCAAATAGCTGATGCAGAGACCAAAGGTCAGGTCCTTAATTTTACTACTGAAAAACTGAAATTCCACTGGAATTAACTTTAAACTGCATGAATATGGCGTTCTTTTGTTTAACCTTGTCTTATTATGCATGGATATTGTATGTAAATGGACTTGTTTTTTTTCTTTTATCTGAAATTAAAACTTTAAACTGGGCATATGGTGGGTGGAATCTGGGAGGAATAGAGAAAAAACAAGTTCATTGTTACTACAACAGTATCCAGCAAAGCATAAGAAGCTTTTAACAGCGCTGCTTGTGTTTTGGAGGTGAGGGAAGCTCATCTTCACCTTCTGCCTCTTCCTTCAGCACTGTTAGATTTTTCTCCTGAGGGTCAGGAAACAAGGTGTTTTCCTAAATCTTCTTAGAGGTCTTTATCTGTAGCTATAATAAAAATTCTGTACCTAGCTGGATTAAAAATGAAGACTCCCCAGCACAACTATAATGGAGAATTCAGTATTCGTTGTACTATGAGACTGAGAAGTATGCATCCACAACTCCTGGATACCACCACGTGTCTGTGTTTTTCCAGTGAAGGATCTCACAGCCACCCTGCCTTCATCCTCGCTCTAGGGCTGAAGGTGCCCACGTTTTCAGAGGCAGTTGGTATATGCTAACCACGGATCAGAAGGAAGTGCTGGCTTTATTCCAAATGTCTGTGGTCCTCTGTTTATGGACTGTCAGATTTGCTGACTGGTTAAAGGAAAAGCTTTGACTCTTCCTGCTAGTCAGTATTCCATCAGGGGTAGACAGGAACACAAGAGCACTCCCTGTTCAAGGTCCTGTGAATCCTGTGCTTCCCCTGTAAGACAGATGCACAAGGCACAGGAAGGTTCCTTTTAATTCCTCCCTTGAAGACTATGCATGTTTTGCCACTTAAGGTTTACGTTCAATCTATAAAATGTCTTTATCTAAAACATCTTCAGCGCTATCTTCAGTGACAGAGGCTGCTGTTAATTGAATAAAAATACAGGTTTGGTATGGCGTTAACAAATTTCGACTCTATTTTAATTACTGTTTAATTTAGCAATTGAACTGTGTCTTTTAAATACTGAGAACATTGCTTGGGCAATATAAGCAAGGATTCCATTATCAGGTAATCGTAGTTGATTAAATTCTTTATTACTCATAAGACTGATTAGAGAAACTGTGATGTAATTTTCATTTTTTAATTTGACTATATGGAGACGGCAGTGGCAAAAATCTCTTGTTTCTCTTCTAGTCTAGCAGAGCTCTGGGCAAGACACGTTCTTGTCTTTTTTTATTTGCCTTTGAACTTCCATTTCTAGTCACTCTTGTTTAGACATCTTTCCTATAAAAGAACGACATATTCTTGGCTTTGTAATTCTGACTAGCCGAACTAGTAGTTGTCAGCATTTTTTCTCACTTAAATCCTGTACAGGGAGTGTTTCTGCGATAGAAAACACCGTGCCTGCGGGGTTTTGGTGTGTACGGTACCTTCTCAAACCCTGTTGCACAGATAGAGCAAGAGGGGGAGGTGCAGAGGTTAATTTTGCAATGTCTGGGTGACAGTTTTCCAGCATCAATTGTCAAAGACTGTGACGGATTTACTTTCATGTAATCTTAAATCTGGATTTGTGGTTTGTTACTGACTCGGTGACTTTAACTGCGTAATGATTCGGACTCGAATAAAGTGAAATTGTTGAAAGAGCGCATAAGGCTGAAAAAAATCTGCCAACCCTCTGGAGAAATACCTGTAAGTGCTAAGGAAGCTTTTGTCTAAGAAACGGGAATTTTGCTGTTTCTGCCTTCCGCTGCCCTGCTTTCCTGCTCAGTTTGCTGATGTGTGATGCTCTTCATTACGTGCAAATGCTTGTTTTGGTGAAATGCGGTTTCTTTGCAATGCCTTCGTATTTGTGCAGAACAGTAGGGCTGTATGTGAGTTACACATTAGAAATATATAGGGAGTGGTGGTAACCAGTATCAATGTTTCTGATTGGGTAGATGTCCTTCCTAAAACCAAAATGATGATAGGGAAGAACAGCTCATTTGAGGGAACAAAGTGCAGGTGCTCTTGGAATTGTTGTTTGTTTCTGCTTTCAAGTGTTTATGGATTTGTTTTTGCTGCTTTTATGTTGCCATTGTGCATGTTTTGTGCGTTGGGCTTGCTTTAACAGCTTATAGGGAGAGCAGCGTATTACAGCATGTGGTGCATGTCCTTAGCTTTTAGTTGGATTTTTAATTGTATTTAAAGATAAGTAAATCTAAATTTGGATGTTGAATTAAGTTTTGAATACGTTGATGCTTTTGTAAATATTGGCCCTCTTTTTGCTTTGTCTGCAACTCTTAGAAAACCAGCTTGCTTTCCTCCCCTCCACAGTACAAGTTTTAATTTGCACTAGAATAAAGTGTTTATTTCCTTAAAGATTTAACAGAGGCTTTGGATGAAGATGCAGACCCCACAAAATCTGCACTGTCTGCAGTTGCAACTTTGGCAGCTGCATGGCCCCAGTTACATCAGGGTATGTGTGGGTTTCATATGTGGGTTTCGTGTGTGGGTATGTGTTTTGTTACCGTTCTTATTTTGCTCTGTATTTTAAAGCACATTTTTAATATTTATATCCATTTAAATGTCTATGTAAAATAACTGTTCATTCTTCTCAACTGTAGGATGCAATTTGAAAAACTTGGATCTTGATAGCTGCACTCTTTCTGAGATTCTCAGACTTCACATTTTAGCATCAGGTGCTGATGTCACATCAGCCAATGCAAAATACCGATACCAGAAACGAGGAGGGTTTGATGCTACTGATGATGCTTGCATGGAGCTGAGATTAAATAATCCTGGTCTCTTGAAGAAGCTTTCAAGTACCTCAGTGTATGATTTGTTGCCAGGTAATAAAAGACAATAACTGTTAGAGATTATTAGATTGCTCATCAAGTGATTGGTTTTGTAAATGCTTTTAGATCAATAATGGTCAAAATATACGTGTCAGAATAATCCAGGTTGGAAAGGCCCTCTGGAGGTGGCTTGGACCAGCACCTGTCCCCTGTGCTCCAGCTCCCACAAGCAGGTCCCACCAGATCACAGATTGCAGAGCTAGACTGTCTCATTACTTCTGAGTAGCATTTTTTTTTTTGAAAAAAAAATCCTATTTCAAAAATATTTTTCTTGCGGAAGGGGATCTCTCTGGGAGAAGCACATGAATGTTTGACTCAGTCCCTGCTTTTTATTGCTATTCTGTTTTGGGTCTTTTGTTATTTGGAAATGGAGAAAAAAGGACTACCTAGTGTTCCTTATCTCTATTTTGAAGATAATACTGCATTTTAGTTCTTCTTTCAATGATAAAAGTTAATAAGTTAAAACCAAAGGTTCACGTCTCTGAGCAAAGCAGATATTTCAGGAAATGCCTCTTTGCAAGTGCAGCTGGTGCACTACGTATGTTTGTTCACTTTTTGTTCAGTGAGAAGCAGTCTTCAGTCTGAAGTGTGTAAGAGTAAGGCTTAATTATCAGTTGTGTAATGAAATACAACAATTGGTCTGAATTTTACCAGGAGAAAAGATGAAGATCCTTCACGCCCTCTGTGGGAAACTTCTGACGCTGGTCTCCACTCGAGATTTCATTGAGGACTCTGTCGATGTGTTACGACAGGCGAAACAGGAGTTCCGAGAGTTAAAGGCAGAACAGCATCGCAAAGAGCGAGAGGCGGCAGCAGCAAGGTAAAGCCAGGATATGGAAAGCTAAATTTTGTTGCAACGAATTAGATTAATTCCTTGATTACAAAAAACACAATAGTAGGGGATTTTTTTTGGTTTATACTGGTTTTTGGAGACACTAGGCAGGAGTGAAACTTCATTTTCCTGAGCACTATCCTCTCCCATGTTACTGTTTTTTTAGATGATGCTGCAGTGTACAAGAAAAAAAGATGTGACCGGATCAGGTACTAGATTAATTGCAACTGTTTTTCTATGTTCTTACTATTAGGATACGTAAGAGGAAAGAAGAAAGGTTAAAGGAACAAGAGTTAAAAATGAAAGAGAAACAAGAAAAGCTGAAGGAAGAGGAGCAAAGAAACCCTGCTGTAGAAGTCTCTGTTAGGTATGATCCGTAGTGTTCCTGTGATACGTGTGACGCAGCACTTCTCAGTTCTGTGGCCCAGCCTTAGCCATGTAGTTTTCATTGACTTAATCATATACAGAGGTAGATTTTAAGTATACAGCCCGTGATGTTGATTCTATTTTTCATCCTAATGTTCTAGAATTGCTCTATAAAAGTGATTTTATCTTCAAAATGAACTTTTATTATGCTTACTCTGCTGAATGCTTGATAGTTTTACCTACTGACAAAACTCCAAACTCTAATTAGCATTTTTTTCATTACTTCAACTTACTTTAATTTCATATCTATGAATATCTTCATAACAGAACATTCTAGTTCATTTTCTGATTTGAGGAATTTGCCTGATCTGAGCTAGATAATACTGACCTTGCTTAACAGTTTATGAATCCAATTTAATAGCATTTTTAAAGAAAATGCTACGCTATCCCAGGAGATTTCCATAAAACCAAGGTTTTTTGTTCTATTAATAAAACTGTATGGTTTCAGGTGATAGAATTCAGGCACATGCAGCTGTATAGGATTCCAGAAAAAAAAAAAAAGCAAAGTGTATGTACAGCACTATATGTTTACCTGCTTCAGGAAGGGAGTTAGTTAAATAAATTTGCTTGCAGAAGGTGAGCATGGGCCAAAGACAGATTTGTACTATGTTTTTGAAACTCTAATTGAAAAAAAAGTTATCCTGTAATGATTGCATGTAGTTATGTAGGTTTTAAATTATATTTGCTAGATTTGGGGTAAAATATGTAGGAAGCATTTTATAAAATGATACACATTTTGATGAGGAAAAAATAATTTAGATCAAAAAGGATCTGATTATAATAATGTTGTTCAAATGAAAGAGTGAATACCAAAAAGCAGGTTTTAGTCTTTAATATGGAACTTTTTATTTTCATTTCAGTGGGTTTCTTCTGGGTTTTCATATATTTTATAACTTTTATTTTTAAAAAGCATTATAGGTCTTTGAGTAGCTTAAGTACTTCTGAGAGAAAAATGTGGTTTATTTTGAAACAAATGTTCTTTTGTGTATTTTTTTCATACACATTTTAATATGATTGGTCAGTCACCTTTTGTTTATTTTGTTGTGTCAGGGAGGAGGAACGGGAAGAACTTGATACTAGTACAGAGAGCAAAGAAATTGAACGTAAAGAGCAAGACATAGACACAGTGACCGAGGATGAAGAAGAGCTGGGACCAAACAAAAAAGGAGGAAAAGGTAACACTAATGCATTTGTTTGTGTATGTGTATGCACACAGACACATGTGTGCATCTAGGAAGTTCTTGGGTTTTATAGTAAATTTTGATAAAGTATCGATCTTTATTTTTTTAAATTTTTAAAGGGAAAAGAAAACCAAACGACCCACTGGATCTGATCATTAAGTGTATTATTTGGTGCATTGAGCTGATCTAACGGTCAGATCTGTGTTCCCTCAGACTTCTGTTTCTTCTTGTCTTCCATACTTGTCTGGATTCCTCTTTTGTCAGAAAAATCCAGGCTCTTGCCTGACAAGCTATTACAGTTGTGAGTAGCACACTCACAGTTGTGGGAATCTCGTCTACTAGGGTAGGGTGTGATTTTGATTCTTTTTATTAGGAAGCTACAAAAACAACAGTTAGGGTTTTTTCAAAGAAAATGTAATATTGAGTGGTTAGGTTTAGTTTGTCCGTTGATGAAGCAGCACGCCAACAACAGAAGAATGCAACCAGGTTTATCCCCAGATTGAATTTCCTCAGCAGTGTGCTGGTAGGAACTGTGATGCAGTAAATTGCACAGCCTGTTGTTTTTAAATCAACAAAAACATTGCTACAAGAGGACGAATTGTTGATGAATTTGGGCTGCTGCCTCCTCTGTGTCTTTCTCCCATGAAGGCTTTGTGCCAGGATCTGTGCCAATGGAAGTCCTGGATGGTTGTAGACTTAAGGTTGTGAGCTTGTGCAGTTCCTACGGGTACCTGGGAAGTCATTCAGTAATACAGGTTTGCATGTCTACTGCAGCCTTGTGCTGGCAAAACAATGAGGGCTTAAACAGAATTTCAAATTTCTCAAATGCCCATGTTTGAGATGTTGTGCCCAGAGGGCAAACGAGTTTTATTTCATTCCTACAATTGGAGAAACTGAAGGTCACTCTGGAAAACGATAGAAATTGAGTTCTGACAGAATCTTCACCATTGTAAGTGTTAATTACAAGATGTACTTTTCTACATGACTGTCATGACCTGACTGGTAAACAAAAATGTGGAGTACTGTGGCACAAGTTGAGGAGGAAAAAATATATTAAAAAAAAATGGATAAAGTAACGTAATTGAGTGCAGTAAAAGCCCTTATATAGGAATTCTGGTTTTGCCTGAGGTGTTTGGAGGGGATAAGTTGATCATTTTGAGTATGATATGTTAAGTCTAAAGTGTAGTTTGTATTCAGTAATGGAATTTTAATTTATTACGATAAGATACTTTTAGAACACTTCCAAGAACTTTTAAGTTCTTAACACCGTAAAACAAAGAAGTAACATTTTAAAAATGGCAACATCAGTAAATGACAGTTGGTTTAGTTTCTACAAAGGGAAATTCCACTGAAGAAGGTTTTCTCTTTATCAAGGGAAGGGGGTTAATCACTTGAACTCTTTAATAAAACTAGTATGATTTCTTGACTGAGCTGATGGTCCTTGGCAGTGTAAGTGTAGATAATCAGAAAGGGACAAAACCAGAACCCACCCTTTACTTAAGGTCGTGGTTAAATAAAGAATTTTAAGTGTGTTGCTCTCGTTCTTCTTCCTTTAACTTTTAGGAAAGAGAGGGCAAAACGGATATAAAGAATTTACAAGACAGGAAGAGACCGCTTGTGAAAAGAGCGAACCTCTTACTGCTGAAGACGAAGAAGCTTTAAAACAAGAGCAACAAAGGAAAGAGAAGGAACTGTTAGAAAAGATTCAGAACGCAACAGCCTGCACAAACATCACCCCGTTAGGTCGTGACCGCCTGTACCGACGCTACTGGATTTTCCCCTCTGTTCCTGGATTGTTTATAGAAGAGGACTACTCTGGTCTCACAGAAGACATGTTGTTGCCTCGAACCTCTTCCTTTCAGAATAGCGTACAGTCTTGCACAAATGAACCTCAGGTATTCAGTACAACTGGAGAGTCTTTGGAATCCTCTGAATCTACCTCCAATATTGACCAAGATTCACCCACCAGTGTTGTCGTAGAGGTGCCAAGGCCAGTATATAAACCAAACCGTTGGTGCTTTTACAATTCTCGGGAACAACTGGACCAACTCCTAGAGGCTCTCAATTCCCGAGGACATAGGGAGAGTGCCTTAAAAGAAACTCTTTTACAAGAAAAAAATAGAATATATGAACAGCTAAGCAGTTTTCCTGTGGAAAAATTCCATATTCCAGGTAAATGAAAGGTTCCTGATTTTAATTTACTATCACAGCTGTCATTTCTATATAATATTCTAGAAACCTCTAATTCACATTTAATTGTGATTCCTAAGAAATAAGAGTTATTCTTAAGCATTGTGAACAGTCTTCTTTCACTCTATGGAAAACAGGTTTGGTTCTTTATTTTTTGTGGGTTTTTAAATCTTTTTTTCTTAATGGATCTTTGTGGTGTGTTTCTGTTGTTTTATGCTAAAAAAAAAGCTATAATTTTTTTGTTATCTCACTGCTTAGTAAAATGGGATTGGCTTTTAAACAAACATCTTTAGGAAATAATTTGAGCTTTGGGAAAAGACTAAGAGGGAAATAAAGATTAATATCTGCTAAAGGTAAATCATAATAGTGATCACCTGATGTCCTCCTCTCCGCTGTGATGAAAGGAGACATAAGATACAACACAGGAGATGGAAACAACACAAAGGGAGGCAAATACCTTGATTTGTTGAGTAGACGTGTTCTTTCATAATATTATAATGCATGAAATTTATTTAAAAGCCTTTAGTGGCCTGTTATGAACGGGGGACTGACAGCATATTGCAGGGTCACACTGAAACCGTTGGGAGGAAAAAAGTGGTGTAGCTCTGCTGGTTGTGTGGGCTAATGTCAGAGCCGTGGGTTCTGTGATATTACTCTTTTTCCTTTTTCTTTTTTTGGTAGAGGCTTGTTACAGGTGGAGGCGACATTTGCAGAGCACTACTGCTTTTATGGGATTCAAAATGTAGGAGTGTACTTAAAACCATCCTAGACCTAGGATTTAGGAGTTTTTCCCCTTTTCTCCTAGCAAAGTATTTTTGCCATTTATTGGCAAGATATTGGCCTCAATCACTGATAAAACTCTGTGTACACAAGCTTGCAGCTGGCTTGTGTGTGGTGTGTTGGTGGGAAGATGTTACCAAAATGAAACTCCCTAGGGTAAAGTTTAAGAAATTGCATTTTGGTTTGAATTGTGCCCAATTGCTTGGAGGATTTTGGTGTTGGGATGAGGGAGATTTATTCACAGCAGAGGTGAATTCTGTTCTGCTGGAGCGTGTGTGCCAGGACATGGCACAAACACATCAGCTACTACTAAATCCGTAACTGATCTACCATTTCTTTTGGTGGAAACTAGCACGGGACAGAGTTTTTGCATAGTAATTACGTTTTACTTGAAGGCCTTATGGCTATATCTTTATGTGTTTTGGTGAGAAAATCTGTGACTTTTGTTTTCCTAGATGCTGCACCTTTATCTGTATTTTGTGTGTTGCTTTCTGCCCCTAATCGACTCGATTTCAATGGTCATAGATTTTTCTTCTGTGTTAGAAATGTAGAATAGCATTGATTTTTAAAAAAAAAACCAAACAAAAAACAGCAAGAAAGGCAGGTTTGAACTTCACTTTAACAGAAATAAAGAAAACTCAGATACAATGGTTCAATACCAGTGTCACGTCCCATGTGAAAAGTGGCCCCGTGTAGCTCTGCTTTGGAGGGAGCTTTACTGCAGGGGATTTCAGCTGCTGCCCCACTGCCTCCTCTCAAATGCTTTGCAGGACGAGTGAGAAGTACTCGGTGATTCTCTTGTGCTGTAGACTGTCCTCTGTTTTCTAATTCCCACTCAAAAAAGCTTGGAAATAAAATTGATATGTGCTGTTATTACTTAATTTTATTCCAGTATCAATTAACCTTTCCTCGTCAATTATTTGCAGGCAAATTGCTGCTGTTTTGGTTCTGCACAAGACAAAACATTTAATTTCTTTTTTTTTAAAACCAAAAAGAACATTTCCCACATCCAGACATCAGGGTATGCCAGTATACCTTTTGAGAATATTTGTATAGTTACGTTCAGTTCCAGGGAGTTGTTTCTGCAGTTGAGAGCATCTTAGAAATTCATCCTGCACTTAATACCTTCATGGTAATTTTGTATTCAATACCTCTAACTTCCTGCATATACCTCCTCTCCACTGCACTCACAGGATTTTTGTCTGTCCTGTGAACAGACGTGTTTGCCACCTGTGCAGATTTGCCTGCACTGATTTGGGACCTGGGCACACCTTCAGCTCTTTCCTGTGCCTTTTGAGCTTTTGTGTGATTTTCAGTTCTCCTGTGAAGAGATTTTTGCTTGACAGCTCATCATCGCTTCTTCCCTTCTTTTTCATAAATTATGTTGCTTTCTTTTGCCTCTTTTTCTCCACCTTTAATTAGAGGACAGTCAGTCTAGTCTGTGCCTGTGTAATTTTACCTACATCTGTTTGATTTGGTTTAAAGTTAGATATTAAAAAGGGATTATACCTTGTTCTGTTAGTTTTTGCGATTGTCAGTTGCATATAATTGTTGTAAATGTTACCATGATAAAGAACCATTCAGAAAGGAAAACTGAGGCGTTCTCCCATACAGTAAGGGCTACCAAACCTGAAAAATGCTGACTTCATTCTTTTTCTTGGTGGTGTGGTGTGTTTTGTTGGTTTGGGGTTTTTTTTGTCCTTGTGCTTATAGCAGAGTTGTTGATAACCTGCTACTTTAGCCAGCATTTTAAGACAAATGAAAGACTTCTGAATTGACAAGCATTTCACATCCTGGGAGTTGGAACGAGGAGATGCTCATCCATAGGTGCTGGTGTTGGCGATTGTTGCTGCAGGAAGGGAATTGGGAGCAGGTGTTCACTTTGTTCTGCCCCGCGCTATTTCTGTTCCCCCCACTGGTGGCAGCTTTAAGGAACAAGGTCCTCTAACGCAGTTACTTGGTGTTGTTGCAGACAAACCTCAGAGTGACATCAGAGCTCCTCCAGGGCGGGGAAGGATGCAGAATGCCCACCACGATTGGTCTCATGTCTCTGCAGAGAAGCAACTTGAACTGAGGCTTAGAGACTTCCTTTTGGACATTGAAGACAGAATCTACCAAGGAACGTTGGGCGCTATTAAGGTATTTGTAAATTGTAGAATACGTAGGAAGTGCAGTGGTGCTGTCGAGTCTGTAAATTAAATGAGAATTCTTGCACTCTGTGGGTTTTACTGAAAACATAATTAAATTAAGTGCAGGCAGTAATTCTCACTAAAAGTTTGTCACCTTTGATTCTTTAGAAACTTCAAATTTGTATTTTTGCTTCAGGTTACAGACAGACAGTCTTGGAGAACAGCCTTAGAACAGGGGTGGTATGAGTTTCTGAATGATGAAAACAAAGAAAATGGTATCGTTAAAACTGTGAATGAAGAATCTGAAGAAATGGAAACGGATGATCAGGATAAGTTTATTGTGAAAGACAGGTAAGAGCTTTGGCTTAAATAATGGCTCTTCCCTGGGAGCCTTATACCAGTGCTGCTCTTTTTGACCTTCAAATTGTTTTTACCCTCAAATTCTTTGGAATGGTATATTTTTAAAATTTGAGTTGTGAAAATGTGAGATTTTTGCATTGGTTTATATTTTCTAAATGATGCTGTTCTATTTCTGTGTAAGACTAAGCCATCAATTTTAACAACTTCTACTATTCAGATATTACACTGCTCAAAGTGAACGTTAATTATCAAGTAAGGAATACATGAATTATTTTTAAAATCATTTAAAACGTGGAGAAGAATTAATCTGTCAACTTCTGGGTTTTTTTCCCAGAAGTGAGAAAAAAAAGCCAAAAACAAGCAAGCAAAAACAACCCCCAAAACAACCAACCAATCAGACAAAACAAAAATAACCCATCTTATGGAAAGTGTAGGAGTGTTAAAAGAGAAAATGGTAATAGTAACAAATTGCTGAGGTGACTGGCCAGTGTGCCTCTTCATGAGTCACAGTTAGAACCATCAGTGCAAAAGGCTGTGGTTGGAATTAACCTTTAGCACTGCAGCAAAAACAAGCTATAATCTCATAACTTTATGAGTGAAAATCCTTCAGTAGAGCCAGCTGCAACAAAGTAAAAGAGAGGAAACCTCAAATGATAATGTTGCAACTGTAAAAATATTTTTCTGGTTTTTTGTGTGTTTTTTTTGAAACAAATTTTTTTTTTTTAAAAAAAACTTTTTTAAACAAAACTTTGCAACACTTGTGGGACCCTACACTGTGCTATGTTGGTGAGTTTTGTGAATTACCTGTGGAAACTGAAGATTTCTAAATATTTAGTTCTCAGAAGTTACATACTTTTCAGAACTAAAGATCTAGCTGACTGTACATAATGCCTATTTTTGTGTGTCTTGATGGGACGAAATATTGCAGGACAAAAGATTGATTGAAGATGATCATTGTACTGACGTTGCTTAAGTGTTCTGTGAGATTTTCTGTGTTCAGGCTTTTATGAAAGTTGTATTTCTGGGTGAACTCTTGCATGCTGGATGTAGGAATTTGAAGTTCTTTAAGGTTTTCCCCTTTTTCATTTTGGTTTGCTGAATTAGTATTTACGTGTACGACTGCCCTTTGGATCAGAATTCTCCAGCTGCATGCAAAATGGATAGAGTCATCCTTCTTTATATTAATGACACAGACATTTGCTTCCTGAAAACCACAGCATAGAAATATTCCACTGTGTTAATTATGCTAAAATGTATCTGTCTCTAGTTACATTGGACACTTGCTCCATTGCTAAGTCTCAAGTGCAGCAGCTTGTTGTTTCATTTTTTTTTTCCCCATATGATAGTGACTCTGTCAAAGTTTCTGAATAAAGCCTACTCTAATAAAAAGTCCTGCATATTAAAACAGAGACTAAGGGATTCTGAAATCATGTGACAGATTGCTTTTGATTCTGGGCTTTTTATCCACCTCAGAGCAAGTGACATCTCATTAAGACCTTGGAGTTTGACTAGTGAAATGTAAATAACTATGCAGCTTTTTTTTTTTTCTATTTGCTTTCAGGCTCTCAAAATGTGTGTGACTGCAAAATATAATGAATAGCTTTTAAGTGTGAAAAAAGAACAGGGACAACCAAAAGCATTGCTCGTTCACCAGAGTAAAGCAGAATCCAGACAGTCTTAATTTATTTTTTTTTAATGAACCCCAAGTAGAAATTGAATTTTATTTACATTAGTGAGAGTTGCTCTCCTACACTATACTTAACGTTTATAATTCAGGAAGATTTAACTACTCTTTGAAGTGCTTACTTAGTCTTTTGGTCAAAGAAGGCTGGTTTATTACTTTCTCTCCTTTTTTTTTTTTTTTTTTTCCTTTCCCTTTCTCCCTTACATTAAGAGTTAGTATTTTAGAAAAAAAACCCTCCAGGGATGAGAATATATAAGTTAACAATTCTTGGGTTAACATTATTTGCTTGTTTTATTGCATCCACATTTCTTGAAACTTAAATCATCTTTAGATAACAAAGTTATCTATCTAGATTAACTAGACTAATTAAGGATACTCAAGAACTGGAATAACTAATCACACCTGTGCAGTATCTGTTTGTGTCCATAGTCCACGTGTTGAAAATCAAGTGAAAATTAAAATCTACTGTCAATATAGCCTTATACAAATATGTATGGTGTTAAATTCAAAGTGTATTTTTAAAAAAACCCATAAAATGCTTCTATTCTAGACTTGTTGGGTTAAAAAGTGAAGCTCCAAGTGCTGCATCAACAAGTACAAGTACTCCGCAACCAGTTAATAACGTGGTCCACTACTTGGCGTCTGCACTGCTTCAGATAGAACAAGGAATTGAGCGCAGGTTTCTCAAAGCACCTCTTGGTAAGCTTTTAGAATTGAAGCTGTATGTCTCTCATTTTGTGAAAGATTTTGTAACAAGCAAACAAAGAACCCACAAAACCCCAAAAAACCCTACCCCAAACCCACCTGCTTCCTTCGTAGGACTGTGTGTCTTAGTGGGACGTGCTGGGGAAAAGAACAAAGAACTAACCTTTTGCTGGGTACTATTGTAAAACTAAAAAATGTTAGATTGTCAGTTTACAAGGCCATAGATCATGAGGAAATATTAATATTTTTCTTATTATTCTGCATGTCCTGAATTACATGCATTAATTAAGTAACAGCATATTTTACTCCTAAATACACACCTATTAAACAAGATCACGGAAACAATCCCGGTTAACGGGGCCCTACAATCGTACTGCTGCTTTGGGAGGCAATTTGTACCCTTAGGCAGAAATGAGTGAGCTTCCTGGGGGAATACTCTGTGATTCAGCATTGCTGCTGAGGCTGTTGTGACAGGCAACGGTGCAGTGAGTTACTTCTGTGTGTGTTTTAGGTTGTAAAAATGTATACTTTTCATAGAGTTTCTGTGAAAGGCCTGGTTTATCTGGATCACCTTGTTCAGCAATAACGGTACCTACAGTAAAATGTAGTAAAGATTTACGTTGCAGACTTTCAGATCCTCAGGTTTTGCATTTGTGCAGTAAAACTTGAAAATAAAGGATTGCAGGAAAAAATTAGACCAAAGCATGATTATAGCTTGATTTTAACACATATTCCTTCCTTGAATTCTGATGTGCTCTGAGGCTGAGTAAGGGGATCCAGAGCGCTCAAAGTCACTTTGTTTTCCAGTGATCCCTCAGGTCTGGATTCCTTCGGATGCTTTTGCAATTCAAGTCGGGGTTTTTGTGTGGAGATGTGTGCACAGGTGGTCCATCCTTCCCGAGGCAGCTGTCTCCCTGCCGCGCTGGAGCCGAGCCTGGTGCTTGGCCGGGGCTGCTTTACTTCTCACCTGCAGGAGCGCAGTGTGGTTTTACCAGCACCGCAGTGCCAGAGCTTCTCCAGAGCACACACTGCTGCACGTCCCACTAAGCTGATACTCTCTTCTGATAATGACTGTGTACAAAATCCTGAGGCTCTCGCAGATTTTGCTGCAGTAGTTTAAGATGAAAATGCATGTTTTGGTGCATTAACGCTAAACATCAGTGACCTGTGGCACAGTTGACCTAAAACTGTTTCTGCATCTTGGCTGCTCCCGCAAGGAGTCTGGCATCTGAATGTCAGCTGCCAGCAAAGACGAGTTTGAGTTAGGTTTGTGCCAGAGGTTCTGACACGCAGATACGGGTTTCCTTCTACGAGCTTTCCTTATCAGCGTGATGACCTCTAGCAGAGGGAAATGCAGCAAATGATTGAGATGAAAGGGGAGAGCATAGGAGTAATTTAAACTGCAGCTGCCTAAAAGCTTTACTTGGCTAAGTGTTTCATCAACTCCAGCATGCCTGCCCTTTCCAAGCCAGGCATGATGTGGCTTATTTCCTGCTATAGGACTAGATTTACAACACGTGAGTGGGCCAGTTAATTGACAGGACATCTAGTGTTTGTCATATTTACTCTCCGTGTACAGGTTGTAAATCCGTTGTGCAGTGTATGCCTCCATTTCCAAACTCTCTGAGAGTGTTTTGGCAACAGCATCTCGCTGACGACTGTAAGCTTACTGTAGTGTGCCCTTAAGGGTTAAAAACATGACTGTGAGGAGGTTACAGCCATAGATTGGGCATCCTGAGCTAAAGGTCTAAAAGAAGAAAAGTGTGCCTGAAATATTGGAGAGAAAGTTTTTTAGTAACCCTTCTGTGGGTCTTTTTAGTGGTCTCAACTCTGCCATAATCTAATGGTGCATATTTTTGCCTGACCTTTTGATGATGGTGAGGCTTCTTGTTTGTTTTTAATGGGAATCCCGTTTTCCTTTAGATACTTTATACTGTGTGTCAAAGGCAGTAAATAGAGAAAGCAATCTTAAGTGATTGGAATGTCTTCAATCTCCTATGTTCATTTGCCATATTGTGCCTGTGCATCTCTTGTGCTCTGAGGAACAGTACTGCTGCAGGATTGCTGAGATGTACAGGATAACCCACAGAGCTGAGGGCTCTGCGCTGGCTTCCTGCCCGGACCATTAAGCGACAGGGTCAGGTTCCCTTTTCCTTGCTTTACCTTTAGTGCCAAGCGCCTCATGTTTTCAGTTGCGTAATGGGCCACTTAGAGCAGGAGATGAGTCTGAATGAAGGCGAGGTCTTCGTTTTGTCACTGGAGAGCTCTTGGAGGAGCCACGGCTTTGAGAGCCTCTGTAGTAAAGAAAGCTTAAACCACACGCCTGTTTGCTGATGGTTTTCTGGCCACTGGCAGGGGCTCTGGCTTGGGAACTTCTGGACAAGACCAGAAGGCACAACTGCAAAGTGTCAAGGAAACCTGTGTGTTTGAGAGGCCAGCTTAGGCACTTTGGAGGTCAAGTAGCAGTTCTCGATGCATCCCCATCTGGGTATAATTCTTCGGTGTTTCAGACAAGTTTAAAAAAAAATCATGTGGAAAATTTGCATAAACTTACCTTCAGCTTAAGCAACCCAGTCGGAAACCGTGTCTTTGCATGCTCCACAGCAAGTTCTGTGTCTCAGTTCACAGCTTGGCATATGTGTAACAGACAAAGAAAAGTTCTCAACTTGACAAGGAGATGTTAGCAGTGTTACTAAACTTTCTAGTGAAAAGTGGATGCTGCTTCTTGCTCGGGACTGCCTTGTGCTCAGAACTGTGATGCCCTCTTTCACTGAACTCACTAGAAAGTGGGGTCAGCAGTACTCTGACCACAGAAATTGCCTTTAAGTTTGTAAGCACTAGGTTTGGTTTCTGGGCTTTTTGTTTGCTGCTTCTTAAATAGATCACTGTGCCCATACACTCATTTTTTTCGTAACAAGAGGGTGAGTTTTTTATAGTTGTTGAACTGTCTAACAGAACTGTCCCCTAGACAAAATACTTGCATCTCTATTTCTAATGGTAAACCTGAAAAACCCAACTTTTCAGGCTCATTAAATAACCACTGAAGTAAAAACATTGTAAATCAAGCAAGTGGTAGGAGTTCCACTTTGGTAGCGGAACAGGGGAACACTTTTGGTAAAAAGAATATCCCTACAATTCTGCTTTAAACCAAACCAAACATGCTTCGTGTTTGTCATTATTTCAGTCCTTGTCTTCACTGTGGAGTTTCTTTTCTCTCTCCGCCCCCCACTCTCCTTCACTGGGCTCCCTTCCTACTCGGGAATGGAGCTGTACATAACAATTTTTAGTTTTCACTCTATTTACGGCTTCTAGCACTAAAGACGGCGCGGTGGAATTCCCTGCAGCCACTGGCAAGTTTATCCCAGTGGCCTCCAGGGTGCAGAGCAGACAAAGGGACCCAGCTCAGCAATAAAAGGACCAGCTGCTCCTCTCCACTCCGTTTTTGTTCTGAGGCTCTGTCAGGCTGCCAAGAGCCTCACTGGTGATTCTGATAAGTTTAGAGTTGAGGTGCATACCAAATGCTCAAGTGGAAGAGCAAGAAAAGACTGGCAGGGAAGATAGCAGTGCAAAAGGAGATCTAGAAAGCCCAGAAACAGTGCCCTTAACCGTGCAGAGCTGCTAGATGGCTGCTGATCTGCTGTCTGGTGATTAAATATAGCATGACTTGAATTATACGCATTTCTTAATTATGAACTGTGTTTTAGGAATCCTCTCCTTACATGTTAGCTATTAAAATTTCTTCTTTCTTCCTTCAGTCCATCCCAAGATAATGTGGGGTTTTTTTGTTTTGGGGTTTTTTTTTAATAGCTTTTTGATGGGAACTCTGAATGCTACTTCTCAGATAAAAAATATGTTTGAGGGTGCAAAAATATAAGCTTTTTTTTTTTCTTGTGGATTTTGCTTCTTTTTTGGTAGAAATTACTTTTCCTTACTTTGCAGTGGAGAAATAGGTCCCATCATTCCTAATACATGGATGTGAAAATTGAGATATATGATTTGGTTGCCTTGGAGGTCAGTGAGGCAGCCGTGAAAACAAGCCTGCCTCCTGCACTAAGGCAGGACTTCGGTCATTAAGCATCCTTCAGATTTCCATACGAAAGGTTGGATTCTAATTCATGGGAGCACCTTCGTGGCTGATATTTGGAACCGTTTCCCTCCTTTTTAACTTGTGCCATGCACTTCTTGGGGGACCAAAAAAAAATACAGCTTTTTTTTTAGCTCCTTTTTGCTTGTCTTTATTCCATTCCTTTCTTTCTAGATTCTGATTATATTTTTGCTTCCTCTACTCTCAAAGTTGTTTCCTTTTCTATTTATAACTGCCCTCCTCATAATAGCATCAGATATCTCCCAGCAGTGAACTGGGATAGGATTAGTATATATGCAGGCTTTGTTCTTGTGCTTTTGTTACTTGCCTGTCGAGTTTCATGAGCAGAGGCAGCAAAGTTGGAAGTGGGCTTTTTTTTAAGACGAATCTTCCGAGAAGACAGTCAAAGAGGATACCTTGCATTTGGAGTAGATAAAGTTCACTATGGCTCACGCTTTCTGGGAGAGTAATTTCATCATTCTTCCAAACACTCACGTCCCAAAAGATCTGCTGTTGTTTCACATGGACAGACGAGCTTGGTCCTTGAGGTCTGTGCCCATAAACTGGGTATGTTTTTGAGGCATTTGAGGTTTGTGTTTCGCTGAGAGAGAAACCTGTGGTCAGGAAGCTGCTCCTGTAGCCACTTGTACCAGAGGTGACCAGAAAGGTAAGGGAGGGTGGGTTTAAGAGTTTTCAGTCTCACCCCTGTGTGTGTAGTGGGAGTTAAAGTAAATCCTGGGATGTGCAGTTCCTCCGCCCACATTATGTTCCCCCCCTTCCCTGCCTACCTTTTCCCACATGCACGTGTTGGGAATCACTGCTCAAGTTACATTTTTTTTTTTTGCCTACACAAGTGTGGATTATTAAGATTAATTTAAAAATAACTTTATGAATTTAATGTTAGGTAATGCAGAAGATCATAAATGGAACCACAGGGAGGATAAAAAGAGGAAGACAGTGGAAGACAAGACTAGTCAGAGAGATGGTAAATTTTAAATGTTACTTGTATTGATAAGAATTAGAAAGTATTGAATATATTATTAGGTTTACTTTCTGTTTTAACTTTTATAGTTTTGTAGCCAGTTCCTTACACAGGAGCTTGTGGTATTGAGCCAAAGGTATTGAATCCAAAGATTTGAACATAGGTCGTAAAACAGCAGCTTGAAGATTAAAATAAATAAATATTTTTTTTTGTTAATTTTCTGCAACCAGAGATAAAGAACTGTATTTTATTTTTATCTCTTTAAGATAGAAATCTGCATGTTCACAGAATCTTTATTTTCTCTCCCCCCTTCCTTTTAATGCTCCTGTTGGGGTTTTTTTTTTTTCAAGTAGGGGGGGATTGGGGGTTGTTGTTTTGGTTTTTTGGGGGTTTTTTTGAAAGTTTGCAGCATTGTACAACTGCATATCCTTTTTAGAAATACTAAAATAGAAAACCCTTCCCTGAACTCAATTAGCTATTGATAGATGAGTGCACAGATCTGTCAAACAACTTCATTTGCATTGTGGCAAGGCTTGGAGGGCTTAGCTGACAGAGGGGTATCCCACTGCGCCGTGTAGAGCTGCTCACACACAAAGGAAGAGGCCGTTTCTCCCTTCGAGTTAACAATATAAATGAGAAGGAATATGGATGGAAGAAAAAGGTGTTATTCTTACTTTACAAATTGGAATCTGAAACAGCAGGTGTCGTTTGGCATGTTTCTTTCAGCAGCAGGATGTGCTGAAGCAGGTTGTGGTTAGTAATTTATATATTTGTATTTTGCAACTGCAGCATTGCAGTGCAAGTATTTGGTGTGTTGTGCAATGAATTATGTTGGTGAACCAATCCAGACTAAAAATAACCACCAGAAAAAGGAACAACGCTCAAGCTGCTATTGTAAGCAAAAAAAAAAAATGCTTGCCAAACTATATATATATGCTTAAGATAAACTGTCTTTGCCAGAGTTGGAGTACAAGTCTGCAGCGAGACTGAAATGGGTTTCACATTAGAGTCTAGTGTCCTGACAGCCAGTCTTAATTTTCTTTTTACTGATTTTTTTTTTTAAAAAAACCCCCCACACTGCTAGGTGTACTGCAGTTCTACCAGAAGGACTGTGTTCTCAATCATTAGCAAGACTGAACTTGAGACATGAAACTTAAGGACAAAGTAATAAGGAATTTTGGGGAATCTGGATTTGTATTTGCAGTTCAGGAGTGGCTGCATTTTATTCATGAAGCCGTGTTGCCTGTTCATCTTCTGCCTTCTCCCGTCACCTCTCTTGTGCTGCTTGCTCCTAATGCAAATGTATGCAAGATTAGGCAAATCCTGGCAGCCGGTTGATGAGAAGGCAGAAAGGCCTTGCCAAGAGAGTAATTAGTCTCATTTTTGTTCTTTCATTTTATTTGTTATTCGATATTTTCCTATTCCCAAGGAGAAATCATTGGGCAGACAGCTGGGTCGTAGGCTGCTCCTGTGACCAGTGCAGCAGGCGAGGTGGCATTTAGCGCTGGAGTGTGTTGATGGGAGCTCACACACTGATCCTGCAGTTTGTAGAGCGGACTTCCCGCTTTTAGAAGGGCAAACTGTGGACACGTCTGTAGTGAACAGTACTGCTGTAGTGCCTCTCTTTAAACCTTCTTGCTCTAAACTGCAAGAAATGGCTTTCGACATTCATAAAGAAGTTCCCTTTCTGCTCAGCTGCAGTGGCACAGGGTGCTGTTTAGAACTTGTCGTTCCTCTAGCTCCTCCAACACCCCGTTTGCTTCTGGAATTCCCTGCTGCCCGCTCCCCTTCAGCGCTGCCCGCCCTGCACTGCTCTCCCTCGGTATTTGTGTGGTCACACTGATGGCCTGGATTGCCAACCAAACCTGTTTGAAAATACAATGTAATTCCTCCCTCCTAATGCACACACACACATACCCCTCACCCCCCATTCCCTCCGCCCCCCCCTTTTTATTTCTGGTTTAATTAGGATCCGAGGTCTCTCTTGGTTTGCCACTAGGTGTGTACTGCAGATTCAGGGGTGCTACATGGGTTATAAAATATTGAGAAAACAATTGTATTGCAACCAGACCAGTCACCCCGGTCTGGTTAACCACACAGATGCGCAGGTGGAGTGCAGGGCAGGAGTAGAGGCACTGAGGTGTGGGGAGAAGGCTGAAAGATTGCCTGCTGGGCTATACTGGGGCAAGTGCAGGTGACAAGAGCCCTTTAAGCTGATTTTTTTGCCAGTGAAATCTCTCTTTAATGCCAGGTACTTTCTTTAAATGTAAATATTTTGGAATTTCAAGATGTACATACAAGGGAAAATAAATTGGGAGTGTGGGTGGGATTTTTGTTTTTTGTTTTTCTTTTTAATCCTAAATAATCTTCATTTATACTTCATAAATTGAATGAAGTTGTTAGGTTTCCAGGTTGACATCTGAGTAAGACTTCTATATCTTGCTTATGTCCTGTGTTTGTGGAAGTTCTACGTTGAATTGGTACTGAAGAGTAAAATCTTACGGCTTCAGCAGGTTGGAAACTTAAGGAGGAAATATTGAAGAGATAAGCCCAAGTTTATAACAATACTATTCCAGTGTACTGTTGCTGCCTGTTTGAAAGTTGAAACCTTACCTCATAGTCTAGAATGACCTGGATGTTTGAAAAAGAAGTTTGACCATTCTGATTTTATTTTCTTTCTTTTAATCACCTCCTTTAACGGAAGATGCCAGTGATGGTGGACGGTCCTATAAAACAGTTTTGGATCGCTGGAGAGAGTCCCTTCTTTCTTCTACCAACTTGTCCCAAGTCTTCCTTCATCTGTCTACACTGGATCGAAGTGTCATCTGGTCCAAGTCCATCCTTAACGCTCGCTGTAAAGTGTGTCGGAAGAAAGGCGATGCAGAAAGCATGGTGCTGTGCGATGGCTGCGATCGAGGCTATCACACCTACTGTATCAGGCCCAAGTTGAAGGTATCTGAGGAAAAAGTGCTTCCTTTTCATGCAAAACTTGAGTTTTGTTCATACAACTTCATTGATTATTACTACTACTAATGCTTGCCTTTTTTTTCTTTTTTCTGCTGTTTCTAGGTCATTCCTGAAGGAGACTGGTTTTGTCCAGAGTGCCGACCAAAGCAACGCTCCAGGCGCCTCTCCTCCAGACAGAGACCTTCTGTGGAAAGTGAGGAAGAGACTGCTGAGCGACTAAGAGAAAGAGACGAAGAAGCAAACTACGATGAAATGGGACAAGGTGAGGAAGAGCGATATGAAGAAGAGCAAGATGAGGAGGATGAATTGCAAGAGGAAGAAGAGATAAGGTAAACAGACATCAGTTAAAGCCGTTTCCTACTTGAAATACCATCTTGATTATGAGGTGGAGTAATTCAATAAGCACATTCAGAAAAAAAATCTGGTCTGAAAAAGATGTTTGTTTAAATAATGGCAGATTGTTATGAATTTGGCTTTCTGATGGGTTTAATATTAACAAAATTAGATCCTCTGGACTTAGATTCACATTTCAGGATGAAAATTCCAGCCTTGGATGAGTGAGTGAGACATGGCCATCAGAGTTTCAGTACAGCTACTGTTTGAATATAAAGTGGAGAGTGTTTCAAACAGTAAAGGTGTTTTGGAAAAGACCTGGGAGGGTTTTTTTGTCCAGTTTTGAAGTTTGGGGGACTAGATGCATACAGTAGGTACTGAAACATTTGGGAAGACAAGGTCATGTATCAGAGGCTGTGTGGCACTGGGAGAACTTGCAGTAGCTGTTTAAAAAAACACACCAAAAAACAAACCCAAAAAACCATCCTCACACCAAGAAACCTCCCACTAAAACCAAACAAATCCATCCTTCCGTCCCCCAAACAACTAAATGATCCGGTGTAATAATTTCAGTCAAGTGATGGATTTGATACACGTGCCAGGAGCATAAAATCTGAAGCGTGTTGCAAAGGCTGCAGGGGTGATCAGAATTCTTAGCATTTCTTTAAAGTGTGTGCTCCATGTAATATTTAATTAAGAGACTTTCCAGCAGTGTTTAAGGTCATGGTAATTGGATGGCTGCATCAGTTTGACAGCCAGCTGCTTACCAGTCCAACCTCGAATGGTTGGGGTTTTTAAATGCTGAATTAGAAAACTGAGAGAGGAGAGAGGAATGGAATTCTGGGATAAATAAACATAACTGCTCACTTTTTATAGCCCATCAAAGCCAGGAAGACCCCAGGTCAAGTTTCCTTTAAAAATGAGAGCAGCCAAACTCAACAATCCGTTCTCAAGCCAGAACAGCCAGCGTCAGGCAAGATACGCTTCTCGGAGTCAGCAAAACCCACCTAAGCAAACCGAGTCTTCTAAAGTTACCAGAAGGGGGTTAAGAAAGGTGAGATCAGCCCCTCCATCAGAGACAAAGCCTTCTTTGAGACTTAATAGCCGGACCACTCGTCAGAGCCAAAGTTCCTTACAAGCAGATGTATTTGTGGAATTACTCAGTCCTCGAAGGAAACGACGAGGAAGAAAGAGTGCTGATAGCGCGCTGGAAAACAGCCCTTCCGAATCTCTCGGATTTAGAATCGTTGATGCCGGAGACTCGAGCGAACCGCTCAGGAATTATCCAAAGCTTTCTCCTCCTGCTACTGAACCCAAGAGAAGAGGCAGGAAACGACAATCTACAGGTGAGAGAAATGTGTTTGTCAGAATGAAAACCATGTTTGTTCCTTGCTGAAGTGTTTGTGTGGAGAGCAAGGAGACTAGAAGTGGTGGCTAAAGGGATTTTTACCACTTCCGGCAGGACAGTTCCCTTCTTTTGCAGTGACAGAAGTGAACCCTAAAAAGAAAAAAATCATCAGCCACCTAAAGAAAAAATACTTAATTTGCCAAGGACATTTATCATATCCATATTTGAAAATTTGTATTTGCAGACAATATGGAGCAATTATCAATAATGGGATAGAAAGTGTGAAAGTGATATTTATGCCTTAACCCACACAAACACAAATGTTTACTTACAGCTTTTGTGATTTTGTTTTATTAAAGAGTTAAAGCAGTGAAGAACAGAGATGTAGACAAGGTAGTGAATTTGGACGTACACATACAAAAAGGAACTGCTACCAGAAGAAAAATGCTGTCTGTCTGGTGTAGGGCTAACAGTGTCATTGATTGTTAAGCTCATACCAGGTATTTGATGGTAGAGAAACACTTGGAAAGCTACAATAACTTCTAAAAACAAAAAGGACCCAGTGTGAGACTGAAGAGTGTGAAAGAGCTTGCACTCCAAGTATGGCAGCCTTGTATTCTGCACATTTCTGTCCTTCACCACTGGGAGTTTCTGGGCTTATCCTCTAACCACCCTGCTGACTACTCTTGAAAGCAGATAAAACCGCTCTGAATAGAGGTTTTGTGGAAGTAAAAGTTATGAGCAGGAGGCTTATTCTGCTGTTCTCTAATAGGGCTTTTCTTTAAGTGTTTAACAAATTGTTTTAAAATTGAAATCGGTGAAAAAATCCTTTCCAAAATTAATGCGATGAAGGAGAATAGAAGAGGAACCCAGCTAAGTCCTGGTACTTAACATTTTGTGTGGCAAGAGAGACCTTTAGTGGTTAATAACAAGGCTGTAGTATAGTAAATGCCTCAAGCCGAACTACATGAGTTGTGCCCTTAAACTAGTTTCAGTACCCAGGGATAATGGTATTTCACTTCAAAAAAAGAAAAAAGAATATTTTACTTGTTCAGGTTTTTATTTTCATCTGGTGTGATGTTGTGTTTTTTTCCAGAATCATCTCCTCAAACCTCATTGAGCAGGAGAAGTTCAGGACGTCAAGGGGGAGTCCATGAACTCTCAGCTTTTGAACAACTCGTAGTGGAACTGGTACGACATGATGACAGCTGGCCTTTCATGAAACTGGTTTCCAAAATCCAGGTAACTGACAGAACTGTAGAGAGAATGATGATGCTTGAAAATCCTGTTTGCTGCCACTAAAACTTGGGATTTTATAGGACTGGCCTGAACTGGGGGATACAGTTAAGCAATGGGATTTAAGAGAATTCTGCGTTTCAGCTAAATTAGTTGTTGTTAGAAATATTTACAATTCACATGCTATTGGGAAGACTTTAAATAGGCTTGCCATCAGACATTTAAAAATGTGAAATGCTTTGATTTGGAAAAAATAAAATAAATAAACAGAGCACTGGACTGCTGAAGGTAATCTTATGGTCCTTAATTAGTTGAATTACCTTTGCATAAATTGAAGATTATTTTGAAAACAGACCTGTAATAAAACAACAAAGTAGGAACAACTTCACTCTGATCTTAACTACAATGCAGTAAAAAGATAATTTCTTAGCTCAGCTCTTAGTTTTCCTCTTGTTTGGATTGCCAGAAGCTTGATGGTAAAGTAGGTACGCAAAGCCAGCGCTGCTTTAGAGGTTTGTATTGCAGTAAGATTGTCCAAAGCACATCTGCTTCTCTGCTGGTGGGCGCTTGTAAGGCCCTGCTGGAACTGTCCTGCTCTAACCAAGGGCCCGGCCTCTCCAAGCCCTCTGCACGGACCTTCTCACAGGGTCTAGAGCTCGATGTTTAAGTGCTCTAATAAAATTATCAGCGATAGCTGTTAAATGAAGCCTGAATACACAGTCACAGATAGGTATCGGGCCAAAGAGAGTCTTGTACAAATATGAATGGAAGGTGTAGGTGTGGAGGAGAGAAATTTTGAATGAAATGAACTAGGCTCTGCGTGCTGGAGCACAGGAGTCACACTGGAAAGAGCAAGAATCTGGTGAACGCAAGGAAGCTGCTTAGGGAGAGATGGAGAATTCTACTTAATTTCGAACCTGAAAGGAAACTGCTAGAATTCACTGCATTCTGGTTTGCCTGAAACAATCGCTAAAGGATAGTCGCTGTTGTTTGGAAAGAGAAATTCATACCAGAGTCACCTAAATTTTCTTCGTCATGATAGAAAATTCGGTTTAAAGTTTTTGCTGCCTTTAAGACAATGTGAAGAATACGTTAAATGATGAGTGCACAGCGAGCCAGAAAGAGGGAATTGACCTCTGTTTTTAGTACTTATGTAGACAGCACTCCTAAAGGGAAAGAAATAAAAAATGTGTCAATCTAATTCTTTTTCTCTAGTAGTTCTTTCTTCAGGTTCATTTGCAGGTTGCACTAGGTAGTGTAAAATTACAGGCCATGGCTTTTGTCCCCCTGGCCCACGCTGTGAGGCAGTCACCCTCTGCTTGGTGCTTACTTGCAACTCACAATGCGTGGTGCAAACGATCAGCGCCCTTAAGGGTCAGGCAGTCCTTTTCCTCCTCGCTTTTATCAGTAAACACTGCTCTGAGAGGCTCTGTAGCTCTGCTTCTGGTGGACTGTGTCCTGCTGGCCACCAAAAGGGTCACTGCCTTCTCTTGGACAACTAAATAGAACCTCATGACTTCATTTCTCTTGCAAGACTGCAAGATGGTGAATAGTAGCGGAGTAAAAATGGTCATTACTCGTGATTAAGAAACTTTTAATGTTGCAGCGTGTTACAGGAAAATGAAAATTTTTAAAATCTTGGAATTAATTTTTGCGCTTGATGGATGGGAATAGCTGCAATGCTATAATGCTTATCTGCTCGTGCAATTCCCTTACAGTTGTTCACAGGATGGTTAGGATTAGATTATTTATTGAATTGCTGGCTAATGTTTGTGGTGGTCTCTACTTTAATGTTATAAAATACAGAAAAGCAATACCTAGAAACTTAATATTCTGTTCAGGAAATGGAGGTGGTTGCTTGGGACTACTCTGTTTATTTAAAAGCAAACGCCAAAATGCTTTCTGTGAATGTGTTACTGGCTTAATTTTTTACATAGGTAGAACTTTAAGCTTCAGTTTGTTTGACTCTGAATCATTCTTTTTTTTTTTTAAAGGTACCAGACTACTATGATATCATCAAAAAACCTATTGCCTTAAATATAATCCGTGAAAAAGTGAATAAATGTGAATATAAGTTAGCATGTAAGTATTATTTATTGAAAGAAGAGGTAGCGTTCTCTCTCTTTAAAATAAGTTATTGTCCTAAAATAAAGCTGTGTCCAAGAATTAGAAAGCTGAAATGGCATTTAGTTTGAGGGGTTTTGGTGGTTTTTGTTTTGTTGTTTTTGGTTGGTTGGGTTGGGGTTTTTTTGGGGGAAGGGAGGTTATTGTTTTTTGTGCTCTTTTTTTTTTTAAAGAGCATTTACTAATATTTATTTAATAAGATTTGTTGAATATAATTCTTTTACTACTGAAATAAACGATGTACAGACAGATAAGCAGCTAAGAAACTGCTGGAAACTTCTCAAGCCTTTGATGTCAGTGAGGGACACTGATTAAATATTAAAAAAAGGTACTGTTAGGGCTTGACTGTATTTCCTTTATTGATAGTCAGAGAAATTAAAGAATGTTTCCATGGCACTTCACTAACATAATGATAAAAACTTGCCACGTAAGTAAAGACATTGTTGTGTTGCAGCTCTGTGTAGGATCAGTGTACCAATTCCGAGGTGTCCTGGTGCGCTCTGATGACTCAAGGCACGCTCAATTTAATTCATTTCCTTTTTGTTTACTAGCGGAATTCATCGAAGACGTTGAACTGATGTTTTCGAACTGCTTTGAATACAACCCTCGCAACACAAGTGAAGCAAAAGCTGGAACTAGACTTCAAGCTTTCTTCCACATTCAGGCTCAAAAGCTTGGACTTCCGATCGCATGTGGTAACGTGGACCACACCGCTCCCGCGGCAAAGAAGTCACGAATCTAACCTCTGCCTTCCAAAGGATTTTTTGAGGGAATCTTATTTTCATTAAAATGAAATGTTAAATCACGCAGTCGTTTGTCATACCTGTATAAAGCAATAACAACTGTTTAACCACCTTGAAGTGTGGCCTGCACTATATTCTCAATGTAATATTAAGCACTCAGGAGAACGTAGGAAAGATTACCTTTGCTACAGTTTTATTCAGTGTCTGATAATTTTGATAGATGTACTGGATACAGTACTGGTTTACAGAGGTTTTGTACATTTTTAATACATTCATGTGTGTCCAAATATCTTCCAGGAGTACATTGTTTTTTTCCTGCACCAAATGACCTTGTTTCATCCTCTAGATTTTGTAGGAGCTGTGGTATTGAGGGCTTTATCAACTCAGATAAAATCTTCTGCTGTAGCACAGCTGAAGAAGCTGTGTGTATGTTTAAAACTTGTTTGAGCGTATCCTCTCAACACTACACATGAATGAGTACAACTGCATATCTTTTAAGTACTGTACCAGTGCTGGCTGGAGGTATTCAGTCTGAGTTTATTAAGTAGATATTTATTTAGCATTCAAAGTAATTTGTGAATTTGTTTTGTATTTATAAAATTTTTACTTGGGGATTTAAAAAAAAAAAAAAAAGAGTCCCATAACTTTTTTAAATTTTTTTTTCTGGGGTTTGGTTGTTTTGTTTTTGGTTTTGTTTTGTTTTGTGGGGTTTTTCTTTTTGTTTATTCCCCTCTGACTTGATGATCAATCAATGAATACTTTCCTGTGGCCCCGGCAGTTCTTCTAGCAATGAGTAAATTTACAGGACTGTACTATAAGTTTCTACGTACAACTTTGGAAGTGTACAAATAAAATGACACATTTTTCAAAGTATTTTGAACTTCTGGCATTTCGTTTTGGGTTATACTGCTACCCAGTCTTCCTCATTAACTTACTAGGACAAGTTGCAGCAGAATTTATTATCAATGTGAGTACCCCAACCAGCATCTTCAGCAGCTGCAGCCAGTGTGATACCTGGTCTCCAAGTGATGCGAATGTTCATCAGTACATAAGGAGTAAGAAAAATATAAGTCGTACAGTTCTTTAATTAGGATCTTTAACAGTGCAAAACCTCGTAGCTTGTTTAGGTGACCAGCAGCTTCTTTAAAGGATCCTTACTAGAATGGAAGTAAAACTATCTTGATAGCTTTAATTTTGGTATTTAGTAATTTAAATGTATTAAACTCAGCTACGGACCTGAGCACGCACTTGCCAGGTAGTTGTGGGTTTTCGTAGCTGCTGTCGTGCTTACCTTGCCTCAGGGGTGGCAAGAATGGGTGTGGCCTTGAGCCTAGGGAATGGATGGCGACGGATAGGAGACCGATCAGTTTGAAGTGTTGGATTTTGTTGTTTGTTTTTCTTAAAATAATCTGAGAACAGTGGGAGATATTGTTCAGAAATATCTGTTAGTACTTCAGTGTTTCTATATGAGCTTTCGCTTGTTCAGAACTGACATCTCCGGTCCAGATCAAAAGCACATTTCTTGTTCCCACCACAAGAATGCTAAATTCTGTGAAGAACATGATCAGCAGAGGACTGCTCTGCAGTGTGTAGGTTGTACTTGATATCCTTGCATCTGTCTAGTCCCAGGAGGATGTGAACATCCCAACTAGCAGGTTGCACAAACACTTGTGCAAGATTTTGTCCACATGAATAGGTCTCATTGACTTAAATGTGAATACTTTTTTGGGGGGGAGGGAAGTAGGCACAGTGAGCTGAACAAATCCATCTGTGGCAGATGCAATTTAAATTGTTATTGTCCTCAACCTACTCCCAGCTGTTCATTCCTATGGTCTTTCTCAAAGGTTATTTTCTTTAATAGCTTCTCCTCAGCAACACAACTATAATTTTGAGTTTGGGTAGAGCAGGTGGGACTAGTTTAGCCCAAATCTCTGCTTGTGAGGGTGGTGTTTGTATGCTTGTGCTCTGAGCTAAGTTACCCATTTGTCATTAAGTTTGCGAGCATAAGGCCTTACTTAAACACACTGAAGGTGAAATACGGAGAAATGACCCCTTCTCTTTCTTTTTATATATATATATACACAGTATGTGTGATGCAGATCTGGCTGTCCTTGGCTTTTAGTGGTGCTCACAGGGCATATTGCCTCTGTTCCTGGCAATAGACTGCTTGTACTTTCACTGCAGCTTTTTCAAAGTTCAGCTGTGCTTTTTCTGAGCTATGTCAAGATGTCTTTTTATGGCTGATTGTTTCCCCTTTGGTAAAGGGAGAATTGCTTTGTACCTCCCTCCTTGTCATAGGGGCTGAGAAACTCATGTTCCTCGTCCGCCTCCCCCCCCCCCCCCAACAACCCTGTGCCTTGCCGTGATCGGCTGTCCCACGTGCTGTCACCACCAGGGTGAGGGACATGCGGTATCTGCAGAGGGCTCCAAGCCAAAGTTTCATGAAGGTGCAGAAGTGGATAGGGGCAACGGCTTCATCTCGGGTTCAGAGGCCCTGACTAATCAGGCTGTACCAGACTCTTCAGGAAAACAAGCAGCAGGCTTCCCTGAGCTCCCAAGTCCAGCATCTCCAAGCAGCATTTTGAGAAGATTCAGTAGTGAAATTAGTCTCTCCCTTCTTGGTAACTCTTAAAGTATCTTAGCCCTGGCAGGTATCCAGAGACTGCTGTACCAGCTGTTTTTCCTGCTGTGCAAATTCTGCCCCTGTCATTCTTGTAAAGGCCAGGAATTACTGAGTAACCACCCCAGGCAATTTCTTCTGATGCTTTTTGTCCACAACTCCTTCATAACCATGGTGCCAGTTCCTTTGAGGGAACTGGGCTCCAACCCGAAAGATTCTCCCTTCCAGGAAATCTCAGTGTTTCCTCAAAAACAACTTGTTGACTACCTGGCCACCACGGGCTGCCAAAAATGCAGAAGACAAATCCCTGCAGTGGCTGCTGTTACTGGAAGCTGCCCTTCCTACCCAGGCAGGACGAGGTCAGGAGGCGGAGGCCTGTTCAAATGCTGGAGGTAGCCTTGTGTGGTGCTTGCACTGATTCTGGCTGTTCAT
The DNA here is from genome assembly GCF_000703405.1 of Apaloderma vittatum. Lineage (NCBI taxonomy): Eukaryota > Metazoa > Chordata > Aves > Trogoniformes > Trogonidae > Apaloderma > Apaloderma vittatum. Next base: position 12,264 of record NW_009713592.1, on the reverse strand, counting down.
GCTGAGGTGCCAGCCAGCAGCACTGGTCTAGCGGAGTTGTGCCAGGTCCCTTCACCTGCGTTAGGAGGCCAGATGCTGGAAAGCTTGAGTGGCTTTGTTCTGGCACACCGTGTGGCAGATACGAGCCAGCACTTCTTTGTGAGGGCTCTAGCGGGGACCATCACCCCTGCACCCAGTGTTGGATGGCTTTTGTGGGAAGGGTAAAGGAGAGAGCACATAAATGTTAGTATTAACAGTAAATAAGAGCATTAGAAACCAGTAAGAAGCAGCCCGAAACCAGCCTGAACTTACCTGTATAACTATAGCGAGGCAGAAATTGCCAGACCCTGAACAGCCCAACTTGCTGCAGTCACCAGGTGCCCCACGACCAGCCGTGTCTGAAATTATCACAGCCCCAAAGGGGAGATTCTGCTACGGATGTGTGCAGGGAGCAGATCTCTGGGGACACCAGATCACGCCGGAGTCCTGCCCAACATCATGTTGCTGACGGACTGTCCTTTAGGATTTAGATTACATGTACAGTTTATGATTCTTGAATCATTGATGTCACCACTGAATTAAACCTTAATCTTGTTCTTCTAGGTTTCTTCTGTTTGTATTCAAGTAAATAATATCTAACACTGGTCATGTTGCCTAGAATGGATCTCTGTCATAACTGATTACAACAATTCCAGCCTACATTTCTTGAGGCACCAAGGACTATTTCTGCACTGCAAGAGCCTTCTCACTTGAAGAAACCTGCCAACGTCCCGATGACTGCAGGTGGTTTTCTGTGTGGCATTTGGCTCCCCTGCTGTAATGCCAGATCTCTCCCCTGCATGGCTAAACTGCTGCCTTGATCTTTGCAGCAGTGACTTCTTGGTCTCGTTCTGCAGAGGTGCTCCTTGTGCTTCACCCGGCTTGCTTCTGAGATTTCTCAGCCTGCTACCATCGGACCAAGTGATGTCTTCTTCCTCCCACCCTTCATCAGCAACCTTCTTCCCTTAACTTGGTTCGTCCTTAAACAACCCTTTTATTAAATCTTTGCCTTTAAGTGCTCGACTGTATATCTGTCCAGCCTTGGGCCTGTATAATGACTCCCCTCTTGGAGAATCTCCAGTGACCACTGATAAGAGAGTTTTCCATTTTGGGACGCTCAGGTTTGAAGATGCTTGGATTAAGTCTAAAGCAAAAGGTAAAATGACTTGTGCTGTAAATCAAAAGGATTACAAAGATGGGTAAGTAAAGCCATCACCTTCTTTCCCCATTTCTTTCCTAAGAGGGATGCTGAAGTAGCACCATCCCTAAAACATGGATTTGTGGACGTATATGTGTACACATATGCATAGTTGTGTGTTTTTAACTGCTGTAAGTCACTTCCTATTAATATAATTGTTATCAGTCATTAATGTTGTACTTCTCTGTCTTTAAAATTTCATCTCCAGTACCTGGGCAAGTGCTGGTAAAGCTGTGATCTCCTCAGACCACGACTGGTGCTGGAGGCAAAGCCTGGCTTCCTCTTGGCCTCCCCCTCCCAGCATCATCCCCTCGCCTGAGCTTCAGTGACAACGTGCAGCTGGGTCTGCATTTAAGTTTGGTGGTTTTAAGCAACCAGACAAATCTGGGGTAACACCCCACAGTCAGCCATGCCCTCGCAGCTGCATTCAGACAAGCAGATACTTTTCCAAACCAATGCTTTTCAATATTTAGGGTGCGTTAAAATGATAAGCATCTGTATGAACTACACCTGATGTGTTAATGGCAGAAAGCCACAGGCTGCATATGTTTCCCAAAAGTGCACTGAGGCCAACTTTGGGTTTGTTTCTCTACTGTAATACATCAATTTCCTGGGTTTGTAGTGCTTTTTTTTCTGGAAAATTGCTGAAACTAATTTTAGACTATTTTGGTTTTAGGTGCAACTCCACCTTTAAAACTTTTTAGGTGTGAAAAAAAGAAGAAAAATTGTTTTCTGGGCCTCCAAACACAGGATCGTATCAGGCATTGCCTTGCCAGTGTCCCTAGGTATGGCAGGGAGCG
>NW_009713592.1:5507-10217 GCF_000703405.1 Apaloderma vittatum | reverse complement strand
CGGGGGGGGCTCTCTCCCCCACGGAGGTGCCGGCGCCCTTTGCCAGAAGCAGGAGAAGGCAGCAAGGCCGGCGCTCGGCCCGTGCCCTCCCCGCTACTCTGCTCGCCGAGTGTATCCAGCTGTTCAGGTCACTCGCTTTTGATGATAGAAATGTTTGATTGGGCCAAGTTTCCAGGCAGGATGTTACGTGACGGCATACTCTCCACAGCACTGGCTGCTGCCCGCAGAAGATCAGCTTTCATTGATTCTCTACAGTCGTTTGCCTTTCCTTCCTTAGGTTTGTGTCCAAGAACCACGAAAGCAAGGGTCTCCAGCCGGGTGAGGGAGTGCCTCCGGCCGGGAGGGCTGTTGTGGCGCTGCGTGCAGCCCGGTTTAACGGTTCTGTCGGGAGGAGCTGAAAGCGGCACGCTTGGGCTGTAATTCCCCTTGTAGCAAAGTTGTCTCACAGAAGATACTCCTGCGCCTAGGGTAACGCGTGGTCCAGATTGCGTTTGGTCAATTTGCTATTCTTAGCTCACCAATTTATTTAGGCTTTGTGGAGCTATTTCCTAGATTAACAGTCCTCTAAGAATGTATATAATAATCTACGTGCTTCCCAGTTTCTCTTCTCTGAGCACCTTACAGGTTAAATTAGTTTGGGATGTTGAAGCGTTTGGGTTTTGGATGGCAGTTCTGCATCTGATTCTGGGCAGGGTGGGGGATTTGCCGGCGGGATCAGGGCTTCATAGTTGCCTTTCGCGAGCATTCCTGTGCAGATCCCACCGTCGGTCACATGCCAGGCTCTGCTGTGCTGGCACTGCTCAAGAGTGCTGCTGTCACCAGGGGACACTTTCACACTGACCGGCAGGTCCGGCGATCCAGCAACGGTTATAAATATTCCTGTGCCCCAGTCATCCTAAAGTCCATCCTCAACACCAGCAAGTGATCTCAACTCATGTATTTAGCATGTTAGGCTTAGATAATGTTTTATTTTTAGATTGCTATCCGAAAAACAAAAATTTGGCGGTTTTAAAAGGCAAGATCAACTTTTTTAAGCAACACACCTTGTGAGGGGGCTTTGCAGTGCCTGAGTAGGTTTAACTGGTGCATCTTTTGTTTCCCTAATTGCCCCTCTTCGCTTCTAAGAGGTTTTTCAGAGCCAGTCCTGGAGTTCAACCTTCACCAAACAGAATTTCCTTCCATTCAGATGCAGTGCTACAAACTGAGTCCTAGGTCTGCCTGGAACAATTTTAATAGCATTAAAACTTCAGAATCAAAAGTGTCTGTCCTCCTTTTTGTCTGGCCTTTGCAAATTCCAGTCTCAACAGCCATATGAATTAGGACTTCCGTGATGGCTTCTGCCATCTCCCAAAGAGGATTTGATCCTTTCTTCGTGATTATTTTTTACATTGCAAAGATGTCTCCTTAAATCAGACCTACGATGTCATAGAAGTACTCATCATTATTAGAAACAGTCCATTTTCCAAGGACCTTATTCCCAGGCCATGACATAACCCCAGTAGGAGGGGAAATACGGAGTGATGAAGGTTAGTAGCAGCATCAGGCCAAGGCTGCAAGACTTGGGATTAGTTCCCAAAATCTGTGCACAATCTGTGTTCAGTGCTGCTCTGCACTTGTCGAGCCACAGGCAAACAAAGATTCCTTGCCCCTCCAGGAATGCTGGCTGTCTCAGGAGGCCCACTTTTGGGAGGCTCTTCTGTAAAGAAGAGTGTAACAAAGGTGAATCATTATATTCCTTACATGCCAGCCAGCCCCAGCATCTCGAAGGTCTGCATGCATCTATCCAGAAGGGATAGAGCTTTCTGAAACTGTTTCTACCTTTTCCTGGAGGTGCACCAGTTTAAATTACGGCATCTGCTGAGATGTCTGACTGCGTCCTGACATTTGACAGTCATCCTCTTGCCAGCCAGGATGAAGCCATGCAAGAAATTACCCCTTCCAGCTATCCTGCTCCTCTGCTGAGAGGAGTCGCTGCTCTGTGCCTGAACAAGTTTGCAGAAATCTAAACAAGATGAAACCACTGTTCAGAAAATTGTAGATGTGAACTTTATTTTGGTGACACCACTGTTGTCCTTACTGCTCCTTTGTGTAAGTTTTATTATATATTTATGGACTAAATTTTACATACTGTGAGCAAGAACCAACTGTTGAGCCGCAGCACGGAGTAAGAAAACAAACCACATTTAAATCCCCATTCTGATTTTTAAAAAAAACAACAAAAAATCTGCTTCTATGCTGTGGCAAGTCCACTGAAACCCTAGTGTGAGGGGCAGCAAAATCTGACTTCTTAAGCCTGGAGGAGGAAACTTGGAGACAGAAAGCATAAGGACTGTCACTCTTTCAAAGAGCACAAATTGCTGAATGCTGCTGAGGCACGTGCATAGCAGAAGGACATCGCAGCAGTCAGAGACGTGGGGCATGTGACAGTGCTGAACTCCCACTCTAATAACAAGCAGCTTTCTTCTGGTGCCAAAGGCAGGGAGATTTTTGCCATAAACTTGAAGAGGTCAGTGAGGGGTGAAATTGCTGTTAGAGAAGCACCTCCTGGGAACATCGCGTTGATTAACATCCCTGCTAACCTCAGGCATCCCAGTTTCACAGCTCTGCTGGAAACTCTTGACAGAATCCAGCAGAACTATTAGCGGCGTCTTCTCTGTGTAACTCATGCACGTCCTTGAATAGTGCCAGGAAGGAGTATGAGGCTGTTGGACTTGTCTGCAGCTGCGGGTGGATGCTGAGGGCTGGAGAAAAGGTGCTTTTAAGAGTTGCTCCCCAGCGTGACCCCTCAGGCGTTACCTTCCCCACTGCAGCAGCTTCTCTGCTGCAGACACAGACGGTGAGAATAACATATTTCAAACTGAGCGCGGTGTGCTTCAGCTGAAAACAAGCTGGCAACAGCAGAAAACGTTTTGGTTTCTATTCATACTGGCTTCCCAGCTGGCGTGCTTAGTGTGAGAGATTTTCGCTTTCAGGGGACTCTGCCATTAACTCATTTTATAGGAAAAAGTTACATATACAAGAGCACAAAGGGAAGAGATTTCCCAGGAGAGATTTTTCTAGTTGACCAACACATCTAGCAAATACACCGTTATTTTTTGGCTGCTTGGAGACAATTTCTGGACTTCCATTTCATTAGCAGCCTGTTCTTCCAAAGCACTCTGGCAGCTCTTCCCCTAATCCACTTACCCAGTGTATAGGTCAGCTATATACGCCTGGTTTTCTAAAGGTCGCTTTGGCTCCCTTCTTGCCATTTCATTGTAATCATCATTATTTTGTGATGTAGAGCAACTACCGTGCTCCCAGAAAACGACACTGCTTCCTATGATTCCTTTCTTTAGATGGGGTTTACCATACTGCATCCGTGTCTGCTACACGGCCAGGGTTCTGCCTCGCTGTAGCTACAGATACATGCGTGTCTCTGGCACACCAGAGGTTGATGATAACGTTGTCAGGGGATGCTTATTGAGAAGGAAAGTTTGACTTTGCTGTTTGCTTGAAACAGAGGTTTCAAGAAAATAATTGTTCTGCCTGACCTACATTTCCTTCCTTAAGAGGAGGGATGGTCTGGGATTTAAAGCAGGGATGAGGATCCAAGCCTCCCTGCCCTGCTCCTGGGCTCACCACAGCCTTCCTGGGTGACCTGTGGCAGCACATCAAACAGGGTAAAGAATATTCCTCAGCCAGGGATAATTCATAAATAATTTTAATAAAGAGCTTTGAGGCCTTGGAATAAAAGTTCTACCTGTAGGAGTGAAAAATAATAAAAATACTGTCTTTACCATGGAAGTGAAAGTTGTCTGGAAAAAAGGTAGATTGAATAATTGATATAGTCAGTGGCTGATCTTACAAATCTTTCCTTACCTGTGGTTATGCTGTAAATTTATCCCAGCTGTGAACAAGAGGCAGCAAGAATAGGGACTTGGAAAGAAACTACTCGAGAGGAATACGCATTTTGCAGGGCATGCAGGAATTTATGAAGGCTAGCAGGGTAAATAGTAGCTACTTTTTCTAGTGCTATAAACGTGCAAACCTTTGTGAATGCTGATTATGTGCTAATCACTTAAAAGCAATTTTTATCTTCTGTTTTTATTAATAAGGCTGAGCAAATAGTCCCTGTTATTTTAGACTTCAGGGATTTTTTTTTCCCATTTAGCAATTTTTCTGCCATTAGCTTCCTCATTTCTCTCAGTGGAGGATCTTTATTTCCTTTTTTGTTATGTTTAAATGCCATGCCTAGAATGATGTCATTACAAGACATAACATTTTAATTAAATCTCTCTTTTATTGTCCATTGACCAATGACAGGCCTATGGCTGCCTGGCGCTATGATTCACCGGCATGTGTGAGTTACCAGCACGGCGCTGAGAATCATGGAGGGAGAGGGGGGAATTCCACCCTGTCCTGAAAAACATGTGGCAGCTGCTCCTCGAGCATCCGCGCTGGGCTTATGCTGCTGCAGCTTCCTCCCGCCTGCTCTCCTGGCACGCAGCCATCAGGTGAACGCGGCCAGGGAACACGGGTGGTTGAAGAGCTTTCCAAAGAACATTAAAAAAAATTTGGAAAAAGGGCTTTTCCTTGGCCACATGGCTGCACAGTTAGAGAAAAGCGTCTCTGCTTGGCAGGGAAAGGGGATGCTTAAACCAGCCAAAGTATCTCAGCACTCGAGCTGACATCGCAGCTTGAGAAAACCTCGTACAGCCACGTCTCCTG
>NW_009713592.1:460-5003 GCF_000703405.1 Apaloderma vittatum | reverse complement strand
TGGCCCACGCCTCGGGGAGAGGTGGCCGGCGCCTCGCTCGTCCTTGGCCCCGCACAAGATGTTAAGAAGTTGACCAACAGCTCAGAACCCCAGAGGGATTTTGGGACCACACCGGTGGAAGAGGCTGCCTAAGCCAGCAGAAGTGACCCTGCCAAGGACGGCGGAGCTTCCCTTGGGGTGAAATCCATCTCCTGGTCCAACAGCAGCGCTTGCTGGGCACCCGTGCTCCTCTCCGGCACAGGCATCCCGCCCCGCACAGCAGCCTCAAAGGATCAGCGCACAGCAGAGACAGCGCAAGTCTTGCTAACTTGCAGAGCAAGGAGAGACATAAAAACTCAGCACTTGCCCTTCACTGAGATTTTCTCTAATACTCTCTTACATTACCAGAAGTTAGATTTTATCTGGCACTCTTTGCACTCCCACTGAAAATACAGAATTGTTGGAGGGAAAATGGACATTTCCCAGAGGTGTGCATCAGAGCAAAGGGGCAAGGGAAGCGCCCGGAGCAACAGATCTCATCCAGTGCAGTTTCCTATGGATTTCTCTCTCTGGACAGAAGACATTTTTAAATGAACAGTATTAAAACTTTCTGCTATCTCAGTGTACACCTAAGCTTTGCCTTTCAAGTTCTCTCCCTCAGGGTAATCCGGCTACTCGACAAGAGATCTAACATCTCCTAGCAGAAACCAACAGTTGAAGTGGTAAACGTACAGTCCCACTCTCTTCTATCTCAAATGAATTGTTTTACCAACCTTAATTACTTAATTAAGGATCTTAATTACTTCTGTGACCTCTATCCTTCTGCCAGATTTAACTCAAATAAGCTAACAAGCTAAAAAGTCACTGGGACATTGACTAGCCCAAGTGAGAGAGGGGCTGGAGGAGGCCAAGCAGAGGCCTTGCTTCTATGGGAAATGAGGCTGAAATGGTTTAGTGCTGTTGACAGAGAAGAGAAGATGATGTACAGCACACAAGGGGAAAGGACTATGATTTCAGAAAGCTTCAGTGCATAAGGTGACTTAGTCCATTATAATCACACTAATGAGCATCCAGGAGTCGAATCCAAACAAACAGTGCCTTCTGCTTCACAGTGAGTCATTGCTTCCACCCACCGAGGGCGAGGGGAGGTGTGGAGGGCTTCCTCAGAGGCACGCGCTCCACATAGGGGTTCAGCCACAAAGCTTTTAGCACTGCTGCTGCTGCTGGGCTCTCTGAATCATAGGGCTATTTCGGTGGTGCCTGGTGGGATGCAGGTCTTGTGGCACAAGGGTAGTGAAACTCGATGCTTCTGGAGCGCAGCGAGATGCCAAGGTGGGCAACCAGCATTGTCTGAGCGAGCTCCAGCAGTAAGATTTGCTTGGTCATTGTTGCTCTTGGCTGGATACCGGCCATTTCTGTGGCTTCCACTCCTGGGCTCTATCACAAATTCCTTCTGTGATTGCTGCAGTCACCAGGAGTCCATTCTTCATTTTCTTGAAAATAAGAAGCCCCTTTCTGTTTACCAGTGACCTGTTTTTCACCTCTGAGAAATGCTCTCTGATTCTGGTAAACTCCTTTCTTTCTCATGGATTTCTATAAACTGCTAAACGACTCCTTCTTCACCCATTGCTTCTTCTGCACTCTGACTACCAGGTGTCAGTCAGTGATGTGCAGCAGCAGCCCTGCACGCCTGGGTGCCTCAGGTATGTATCTTTTGAGGTGAGGGGAGTAACAAGCACTTCTGATTCATTATTCAGTTTCCATGGTAGTAAAGACAAGGGTGAGTCATGCAGAGTTTTGGAGTTGTCATCACTGGAGCATCTACCCAGCAGCTCTGGAGCTGGTAACTCTTCCTCCACCTTTTGTTTATGAGCCTGGGATGTGCAGTTGTCCTGGGTTTAGCTAAAACCCAGTCCTATTTAGCGATTTTTACTTTTCATTTTAGTCTCTTCTAAAAGGCTGCACTCTCTGAAGTCAGCAGCATGTTTCTGCAGACAGTGTGTGCTACTGGCAGTGATAACACCTGATGTTTGCAGTTACTGCCTGGGACTGGGATGCAGAAAGGCTCCTGCTGATACTTATTCCTGCAGTGACCAAGGCCACTGCTGGCTCTTGCGTGCTATGCGGGGGGTGCCGGGTAGTGAGAGGGGTCACAAGGAAGTAAAAGGTTGCACCTCCAGGGGGTAACAGAGAGGACATGTGACCAATGAGAGTATTCCATCCCATATACGTCATATTTAGTATAAATTGAGTGATCACGGGAGTTTCGGTTTTTTCCCTTTCTGCCCTTTTCTTTTTTGCCCTTTTCTGCACTGGCCGGTGTCCAGGGAGGACTCCATCTGGTCTCCTGCTTTTGATCTGGATCCTGAGTTCCCGAATCCAGCTCCCTGTATCCAGCTCCCGCCGCTGCCGCTCAGCCTGGGGCTTCCCCAGTGCCTCCTGCCCTGCAGCATCAGTGGGGATTGATATCGGGGGAGGGAGTCAGGTTTGATACCGGGCTACTATCTATAGTTGTATATAGTTTGTTACTTTTATCATTCCACTATTATTTTCTATTACTGTTTCATTAAAGCTGTTCTAGTTTTTTTTTCTTCTCTAACCCTAAAGTCTCTCAGCTTCATTCCCTTTTCCTTCCCGTTTAGGGGGAGGAGGAAGAGGGGGTTAGAGAGCGTCTGTCCGTGTTAGAGGCTGGCTCAGCCCTAACCCACGACAGCAGTGCAGAGGCCCTGTGTGGGTGGCTGAGGGTCCCCTGCAAGGGCACGACACTGGGGCACTCACAGCAGTTTCACAGTATGGTGCAGGAGTCAGAAGAAACCCGCTGAGCCCACAGCAGCGACTGCGGGCACTGGAGGACATACTGCAGGTACTACATCTGCCTACAAAGGTGTAGGAACCCCCTCCCCGTGCTGCTATTTGCCCCAGTGGCCTCCCAACATTGGGTATGGCTGCAAGGACGCAGACCTCTGGGACACGGAGAAAGGTGTCTGTGGGACACGCTACAGTGTGAGGAAGGCTGGTCTGGGACACATTAAACCATCGTGATTATGAGGATCTGAAACCACTTAAGTCCACACCAGTTCACAAAGCTGCACAAGAGCAGCAGATGCCCAGAAACAGGGCTGTCAAGGCAGTCCCGTGGACTTAGGTTGGTGCAAGCCAACTATAAAACTGTGCCTTGAGAGTTATCGGGTTTAGGATTTGGGCTATTAATTCCTGTAACCATTTTCACCTATGGCAGCTAGTTACCCGTGTGATCAAAAAGCAGCACATACTGTATTTGAAAACTGAATTGGGTAATGGCCGACTCTTCAAATGTGTATATATAATAAAGGTACTCCTGGGTCCCACGTTGCTGGCACTGAGCAGGCAGTAAGAGTAAAGAAAAGGCCATCAGCTGGAAAAATCTGAGTCTAACAGACCCACTGTTTTCAGCCCAGTGGTGGTGGGGAGTCCTGAACATGCGGGTGTAAGGACCTGAGGGGTAACAGAGCTCCAGGTTAGCCAACTCAAGGCTGACAGGCCAAACTTTGAACACCGATGAATGCAACTCAGTCTCAGATTTTGCATACAGAGAGGGTGGGATTTAACTCAAAAAGGAGACTGGAGACAAGAGTGGCTCATCTGGTCAACACTGTGGTGTACTGTAGTGGAGAAAGGTAAAAAAACCTCACATCCCTCACTCAACACGTTATGAATGTATGTGTGTGTGTGTATGTGTGTATATATATATATATGTATGTATGTATGTATGTGTGCACGTACATACATGCTGAATATATATATATATATGTATGTATGTATGTATGCACGTACATACATGCTGACAAACACTAGTTTGCTGGTGTCCCCTGCAGCACCTTCAGCAGCTGAGGTGGTTTTGGGGGTGATGGCTGACCAGCTGTGTGCACACGTGTGCGTTCCTGTGTTTTCTGACTTTCTTTCTCTCTATTCTTTGCCTCATCTTTAGGTCACAAAAATATTTCAGTTCATTTGTGTGTTTTGGGAACATGGACAGCACAGCTTGACCCCCAGAGATAATTGCTTAGAAGTTTTGTGAAAATCAGTGGATGTGGAAAGGAGAGAGGCTTAAATTAGCATCCCCAGTAAGGAATAGACAGTTATGTTTGCCACTTTGCCTGTTCGAGACATCAGACAAACCATCTCTCCATGATAGCCGTTGGTGATTATCACTAGCGGTGTTGTGGGCCAGCAGCGTTACGCATCTTCTGGTTTGCTGTGGTTACCAAACATGAGGCAAACGGGCTCCTCCGCTCTGTGGTCACGGTCCCCTGAAATGGGCCATGTGAACGGTAAGCCAGGGGTGCAAAACGGTCCAAGAATAAACATGCTTCAACATGTCCAGAGAAGGGCCATGAGGATGATCAGAGGGCTGAAGCAGCTCTCCTGTGAAGACAGACTGAGAGAGTTGGGGCTGTTCAGTCTGCAGAAAAGAAGGCTCCAAGGAGACGTTATTGTGGCTTCCAGTATCTCAAGGGGGCTACAAGAAAGCTGGTGAGGGGCTTGTTAGGATGTCAGGTAGTGATAGGACGGGAGGGAATGGATT
>NW_009713592.1:0-383 GCF_000703405.1 Apaloderma vittatum | reverse complement strand
CGGGTTGCCCCATCCCTGGAAGTTTTTAAGGTCAGGCTGGATGGGGCTCTGAGCAGCCTGATCTAGTGGGGGATGTCCCTGCCCATGGTTGGGGGTTGGAACGAGAGGATCTTTAAGGTCGCTTCCAACCCTGACAGTTCTATGATTATTTAGGATTGCTTGGTTTTCAGACACTCCAGTTTGGGGGGCACAGAACTGCACAGTACTGACAATCCTCCTGTCTGCTCGCACCGGGTAGGGACAAAACGCTGTGTTTGGTGTCCTGGGCCTGAATGCCTGTTTAGCCCGGTATGGACAAGCAAAAGTACTGTTGGGAGAGTTATTGGGGAAGGTGTTTTCCTGTAAATTATCACCGTCCACTGCTGCGCCTTCCGCCTTACAAG
>NW_009713591.1:22969-40197 GCF_000703405.1 Apaloderma vittatum | reverse complement strand
CCCCTGACGTTCTGTGATTCTGTGATTCATCGCCAGGGTTTGAGTAGCCACAGTGCCGGTCGCTGGCGTCCTGGTAATAGACTCCCAGTAAAGTAAAGTAATGGCTAATAAAACTTATGCTCGAAAAAGTAATTTGCTTGGGCTATTGATTTAATTAACTTCAGTCCATTTGTTTAAGCACTGTTTGTGTTTTAAATGCATAGCACAGAACCTACGGAAGAATCTTCTTCCCTGCAGTTGAGTACTATATACCTTGCTGTAGCAAGGTAAGGTTTGATGAAGAAGTTTCCCCTTACATGTGCCCTGTTGTAAATTTAAGATTAGAGGTCTAAAAAAGCCTAATCTACCAACTTCTTATCTTTTTTATTTTTTACTTTTTTTGCATTTACCCAGCTCTGTTATTTTGTCATGCCAATATCACTTCATTAGCTGTGAGTCACACCATTCACTAGATCTGATGGGCCTTAAGTGTTTTGGAAGACGTCATCTGTGAATGATCTCTGGGTAAGAGGTGGAAAGGGCCTTCTATTTTGCCATTTGTTAAGTGGAATTGTGTTTCCTACTTGGTTTGATGCTGGGAAACATTCTTCGGGTGGAAGAAGCAGGAAGTAAAAGAAGGTAATTTAAGGAAGCTTAACCCTTTAGTAGAAGAGTATATAGGCAGTTTGCCTTGGCTCTATGATTGCTAGTAAGGGCTGAGAAAAAGTCAGATATCTCATTTTCTCTATTTTTAAGACCAAAACACAGCAAGTGCTACATTGAGCAGTGGCACTCTTTATTCCAGCCATTCACTCTGAACTGGAAGTCAGTAGCGTTCTGTAGGAGTGTCTCTAAAAGCTCTAGAACTGATAAAAAATAGTATTTCTATAAGATTTTACTGAGCTACTACAAGATAAAAATTGTGGGAAAGGCTGTGACTGCCTATTGAATTCTGTGCATCACTTTTGTGAGCATGAGAATAAAGAATTGCGATCACCCTAAATTACTGTACTTTCTCTGTACAGAGAGTAGAAAGTAAAGAATGACCTCCTGTCCAAGCACTGCAGAATGAGGTATCACAACTGTGACCTGGGGACCCTGACAGGGACCCAAAGAGTGGCCACGTCACTTAATTTTTGCCTGGAAGTCTCTTCAGCCCAAATCTGATTTCCATTTGTGAATGACTAGATGTATTTGAGGCTTCTCAGATTTTGAGAAATAAGGGTGGTGTGAGAACCTGACTGAGATGGAGTTAAAAAAAATTGTCTTTTTTGTTCTGTTTCCTGTTCATCACATTCTCCATAAAACTGAGAAACTCATTCTGATTTCCTTCTTCTAACATGCTATAATTGCATATTTTGTCCTGACATTCCATTTCTCTCCTCAGCTGAAGAGTTGCCATTAACTAATTGTTCATTAGTTGAAAGGAGGAGAGGAATTAGAGACCTCCACAGAAATCCAGAAGTCACTTGGTGTCTATGGTTGGGTTCATGTAGCTAAGTGGACAGGTTTATGGCGTGGCTAGTAGCCTCTACTCATTTGACAGTCAAAGGGGAAACTCTCCATCAGGCCAATGAAGTACATCTAACTAAACACTCTCATTAAGTTTTGCAGTGAGGACCTCATCACCTAAGCTATTGATATTTCAGTTCATTTGGAGAACTCTCAGCATTCTCAAGGTGCCTGACTGCTGGCCTTCACGGTTGGAGATGCTAATGCTCAGTTAGCTATGAGTAGGTTAATGCTCAGTTAGTTATAATCAGGTTCATGCTCTTGGAAAATGCTAATGTGTTTACTGTCAGAGAAATGATTTTACAGTCAGCAAAGGTTTGGACAGGAAGAGCTGTTGGTAATATTCCTCTTCTTGACTTAAATTCTCTAGGATTTCATAAGTGCTTTGATTACATTATTTAATATCCATTACTCAATATCAACATGCCTAAAGAGAGCACAGAGCAAGAAAACGCTGTGATTTATTATACCTCTTTTCTAACATGAAAGATATGTCAGAAATTTTTAAGATTGCAAATCCAGATGTTGAGAATTTAGTAAATTACAGCCACATCTCTCTGTCTCTGTGCATCATTTAATTAGATATAAGTGGAAAAAAACATGTGAAGGTGAGGTTAAAGATTGCATCAGGATGCACTTCTGGGACAGACTGCTTGCTTTGTATGGAATTTGACTTAAAAATCTGAGATCATAAAGTTCACTGTGTAAACCACTAGCATGACATCAGTTGGACCTCAAGACAAGATCTGAACATTGGGAAATTGTGGCTTCCTCATGAATATCACCCTGTCATCCCCTGGAGCTTTGGAATCTGTTCTACCGGATGCAGATATGGAGATTTTTATAGCAACGTGGCAAAGATTGCGTATGGACCCTAATGTAAGAGCTGTGCAAGATGCAGTGTAACCCTGCAAATTCCTTCAGCCATTCTCTGAATTGTGAGCCACTGCTCCTCACCAGTTCGGCTGTGAAAGCACCATTTGCAGTGTTACTGCTCATTCTGGGTAGCATCTCTTTTGAAGTTGTACTAGCAGGGAAACAAAAAAAGAAGTTGGGGGACAGTTGATGCCATACTGATTGTGTGCATATCATTCTCAGTGCTATTGAGAATGAGGAACAGCTTTTAAATAATTAATAATTATATAGACTATATAATATTAAAGCAAGTAAGTGCTAGTGGTGGTTTTGTTTATTAACTTTTAAAAAAAGAACTTATCATCTAGCCAAGCAAGGTTTTTACTGTCTTAATGAAAGGAATCATAAAATCTGTAATGTGTCCCTTTCCTCCCCAAGATCTCCTTGTTGAGCTAAGACACACTTGGCCAACTCCTGCAGCGTACTGATACTTTTAAATCCAGGCCATCCATCTTGTAATTGGTTGCAATCAGTGAGGTCAAGAAAGTTTTGCAGCATCAGCTTTTTTAGGCTCAATACGTGTAAAAAAAATTAAAAGGCCATACTTCTGAGCTGAAGAATTAATTCAGCAAGTTCTTCCTTTAATCACAATCAAGCCATATTTCTATTAAAACTCACTCAGCACTTGACTGCACATGTTATAGGAACCACAGTAAATAATGAGGTATTAGTTGTCTTTTTTCCTTTCCTTTTCCTTTGACCCTTAAATCTGTACAATATCCATTGAGTGCAACTAACTACAATCCCCGCATTTAATCTTAAAATGTAATTAAAATAAAGAAGTGTGAAATGAAAAGCAATCAGACAGAAAATATGGACTCCAGTCAGAGCACTTCCGTCTTTTGTTTTGGGAATATAGATTGAACTGATTGCGTAACTTGGACCAGTTTAATCGAAGTAGCACTGGAAACCCAAGCCAGCTTTGGAGGAGAAAAAACCAGATGTAATCTGTAGATTTTTCCACAGCAGAGTGGGCAAAAAGCAGCCAACACTGAAAAAGTTTTCTCCAGGGTTGAGTCAAGCTTGGACTATAAGGGATGAGCCTGTCCTTGGAGTGCATGGGGAGGCTCTGATTCTCACTCTCCGGGACAGCAGCAAGTGCCAGCCCTGACAATTTTGGTTCCCGCTCTGTAACTGCCAAGTCAGAAATCACAACAGTGGGCACACACTCTCAGCTGAATGAACAGCAGCAACTCTTTTGATTTAGCATGTCAGACCCCAGCCATATTCTCCTTGGGGTTTCTATCTTATATGACCTTCACTGAGAAGGTTTTGCAGCTATTAAACAAATAGTTTAGTGCTTAGTCCTTTCTGTGTCAGAGTTCCCAGCCTGCAAAATAGAAAAAGAAAGAAAAAAAAAAGAGAGAAAATAATTCCTGGGTTTGGGAACTCTTTGGGCAAGGTTTGCATGTTCTGTATGTCTCCCAGACTAGTTGGAGCTTCATACCTCTTGACTATTTTCACTGTACCAGGATCTGTAGAATAAATTAACAATTCATGGCCATGTTGGCTTTGTGCTATAGATCAGCCCATTTTACTCAAAAATTAAGTAATAATAATATGAACATCAGGTAATATCTCATACAGATAATAGAGCTCTCAATCAACATATCTGAGTGCTTTATGCAGGTGGTCAGGTACAGCAGTAACTAGTCTGCAGACAGACTTTCTCAAAGTAACACAGACAAGGGTTCATTTGTCCTTATCTCCATCCTTATTGTGTACTGGCTGGGATATAGACTGTTCAAGTGGCAAATTATTTTTTAATCAGCGTTATTTACTGTTGCGCAGTGAGAAAGTGTCTTGTAATCTTGCATAGATGGATTTATAACAAATTTACTGTGTGTCCTCTCAAGAACGTAAAATGGAAGTAAGGATCCATCACCTTTGTCAGATGTCACTTTGTTGGTAAATTCACTTCTGCATTTGGCCTATATCTACCATCAGTCTTTGGCAGAAATGTGCAAATATCCATGGAAAAATATCTTTCTCAAGGGCTATTTTGACTTTATTTGAATCAGGATTATGCAAAATCTCATCACAGTGTTGACCTCCCGGGCTGCAAATCTAATTAACGTGAGCTCAAGAAGTTTGGGGATTAATCCTGCATGTATCTGTAGTTAGATGTAGAATATGAAGTGTGGAGAGCTGGGCAGCTGGAGGAAAAAGGACAGCCTCATCACCTTGTCCAGGCTGGTTCACCTTGGGTCAGAGAGGACCCTGGGAGAGAGGAGGTCCTCCTTCTTAAATAGCAGTGGAACTCACTGAACTGTGGAAATCCGTTTTGATGTGAGGACACAGTGTGCAGGGACTGGGAGATGTGCAATAGGGCTATAGAAGAGGAGGTAACCAGGAAAATCTGAAGCAATTCAGGGAGCAGACCCACATTCAAGCCTTCAAAGGGAAGGAAGGAAAGACATTTCCTACAGACTCCGAGTGACGCAGTCTGTTAAGCCCCAGAATATTATTTTGTATTATGATAAAATCATTTGAAATATATTTTTTTTAATGTAGAAATGAATTATTGTCAGAACCAGAGTTAGCAGAGGAGCTGGTCGAAAAACTAATGCTCATGATAGAGCTGCAGTGTTTTTTGTTGTGCAAACTTATAAAAAAAGGTTGCTGAAAGTTCCTCATATGAGATCCATTTGGTAGGAATGGACCCAACATGTGAGGACCAGGACAGTTCTCTTTACAACCGCTTTACTTTCTTGTCCTGGTCCATCACACCCATAAGACTCAAGTTTCATCCACCTAAAAGTTACCTACCACTTAGTGGGTGCTCTGAGAAAGTGCAGAACTTGGGCTTCAAAGACTTCTGGGTATTTTTGAGGGGGAAGATGGACGTAGAACCCTCTCAAAGCCTGACTTCTTCACACAGGACTAGAGAGTGCAGCCAGGCTTGCATTGATAGTCAACTCACACTGTCCAGCAGTCAATCTACCCTCAATCTCCCCAGCAGCAACCTAAGATCCTCCTCAGCACCAGGTGGTGGAGGAGTCCTGCATCTTGTTTTCTGAGAACACTATGTGACTGGGAAGGATTGGGAAAAGGCTTGGTGCAGCCAAACTTCTGATTACAGACCCAGTGGGATTGAGTAGAGGGACATACTGGAAATTACAAATGGTGCTTTCCAGTTGATAATTTCTGTGGTTTAACAGGAAGGATGACTCTGTATCTTTCATCTGATAGTTTCACTATGTCTCATGGCTTCAGTGCAAAGGGAGGAGAAAAGCAGGTGAAATGAGGTGTTGAATTGAGTGCTTCTCCGCTGATTGCTCATCAGAAGTGTTGGCCAATGACCAGAGGAGGGGGGCTGATTTGGGTAATGTCTCTGACTACCCACTTCTCCAACATGGCAACAAAAAAATTAATTCATGTACCTCATTCTTCTTGCTTCTGGTAGTGCTCTCCTCTCCTTTCCTTTCTGCACTTTTCCTACTTTCTGATCCTTTCCTCAGACTTCAATTGTCTCAGCATTTTCCTCCTGCACTGCCAGCACTGTCTCCTAATTTCTTCTTTCGTGGCATCTCCTTCTTATCTTCTTTTGAGCCTAAATTACTTTTGTTTAGTACCACCCGGTGTTCTCTCACCAGCTCCATTCTTCCTTTTTACAACCCAAACTCTGCTTTCCCAGGAGGCCTGGCTCATCCTAGCTCTTTGAATTCAATTAATTGATCTTCATCAGCCAGATTGCCGTTGGCAAAGTAACGCGGCCCGCTGACTGTCTTTGTGCTTTAACTTCTGTTTTATCCTCATTTAATTTGTGCCCTTTGCAGCTTACTGAGCCCTAATTACCTCTGCTACCACCTCACTGTATTCAATTATAGTCTTCATCTCATTGACCTGACATCTCTGTCCTCATCAAATCTCACCTCTCTGACTTTGCCCATTATTTCTGTACCAAGTCTGTACCCTCCATAGGGACCTTGGTTCTTCCCATGTCACTTAATTTTCTTGAGTACTCCCAAGCATGAAGGACATGCTTGCTTTGCATTTCTTGCATTCTCTTCTCCTGGCAATTGTGGGGTCCACCAGAGCGTGGTACTCAGACAGTGGCTTCAATCAGCGGACTTTGACCTGGCTTGAGGAGACTTGACCTATAAACCAACATTTTATAGTAAAGGTAAAAAAACCACCCACACTCACTGCCCAGCTCTGATAAACCCTCAGATGCCCATACAAGGCGAATTAAAAAAAAATTCATAACACTTTTCTGGTGAAAGCTATCCCACTGGTGCCTGGGTACCTCCTCTCCTACTCCTTTCATTCCTCTTCCTATTATTTCTTCTCCCACTGTCCCATCCCACTGCTGTCAGGTCATGATCCCTAGATATGTCCCTTTCAAATAGCCTAAAGCTCTCATATCCTTCACTCCCTGACCTATTTTGTTCTGTTCTGCTCTTTTCCTTCTTACAAGCCTCTCTACAGTGTGAAAGGGAGCTGCACACTGACACAGCATTCACTCACACCTCCCCTCACAGCTTTGCTCTTCCTCCTCTCTGTTTCTTTGTCCCTTATTTTGTTATCTGGAGAGGCTGATGATTTGCTTGCAGCCGCCACCATCCCTTCCATTTTGTATCTTTATTTTCATATGGCGTGGCTCCCATGATGGTGATTTCTGAGTGATTTACAGCCTGTTATTTGGTAGTGGGGATGGTTCAGCACCTGAAAGGCTGTTAGTCACAACACAGAAATGCCCATGAAGGTTTACTTCTGAGTTAATTCTTCAAAGTGCTTGGCTTTGACCATTTTTCTCCTCTCCATCCTGTCTTGCTTCTTGCTCTGAAGCCCCTTCATATGGCTGAATTGAGGTCTGGGTTATGCCTACAGCTCCATCCTCCTCCTTTCAGCAGGTTTCTTGTCAGCGCTTGTATCTCTGTGGCTCACCTGAAGCAAACTTTATCTACTGATACCCATATACCATGGTCCATGGTGTTAATACCACTCACTTCATCAGTGCACCATGCCAGGGGTGTTCTAAGGAGAAGATCCAGGAATGAGGACCTTCTGCAGGAGCACAAGCCTATTAAAAAATGCCCATTTATGTGATTTCTTTCTGTTCTTATAATCTATGTCAGAGGTGAGGAGGGTCTGGGCAGTTATACCTTCTAGGTTGCATGAGTCTCAAACTCATTCATCAGGTTTCTGCTTCCTCACGATGGTCTGATTCCCATTTCAGCTCATTTCTTAGTTACATGTTGAGTTTCATCACTGGTCCCAGGAGCTCCACTCCTGTGGTTTGGCTGAAGAGTAAAACATGGTATGCCAGGTTCCTCCTCTGACCTTATGTTAGAAGAGAAAGTGCTTTTTAATAATTTCTAACACGAGTGTACTCCTTTGTTCCTTCATATTTTTCCTGAACATTAAGGTCCTATAGCAGTCCCCTTGCTAACCACCGTAGTCCTTTTTTTCCCTCCCTCCCTTCACTCTGATGATACATAAGAATAAACCTAAAGAAAATGTAGATTTGGAAAATACAGAGCTGTTTTGATTATCTGGTAGCTTTTGTTTCTTCCTTGAAAATACTGCTTCTGCGTAGGATACTGTTTTTTAAAAAGAACTGTCTTCTTTCACTGCTCATTGAGATGTTTTGCGGTACACACAGGTACAATAATGTGGCAGCAGAGCTTCATGTATGCTCAGCTTCCCATTTATCCCAAAGTTTTGTATGAAAGTAAAGTATTATGAGGTCATTGAGTGAGTCTCTGTCTAAGGCTCCCAGAGCCAGCAGTCTGAAGCCAATCCCTTCCCAGGGCACAATGACTACTGCAATATTTATCCCAAGGCATCAGAAGGGAAAGACAGAGCTTAATACCACAAGGTAGCATTTTTTGTCATGTTCAACATGTTTCTCAGCTTTGCTTTAGTTTACTTTCCTTTAAATGCAATGTATTTATGCTTCAAATGTGCACTGTGGCTATTTCTGCCTGGTAAAAAGTAGATAATGTGTGTGCTTACATCTTGTCGTAAATGTGTACAGAAACACATTATAAGGGTTGGATTTTCATCAGATAGAAACCAACATTATTTCATTAACGTGTTTATAAAATCAGCCATATCTTAGAGCTATTTATAGCCATTTCCCCCTTTATACAATACATGGGCATTAAGGCTGCAGTTACCGATAAAACAGTGAAAAATTGGGTCAGACTGGAGTGTCTGCACCTAATGCAAGATGAATAAACCACATAAAACCAGTGGTGCTGCTATAGGCCCCTGTCAACATATAAACTGGTGAATGTTAAGTGTTTTGGCTTGGGGTCTTAGTGTCTGGAAGGAGGGATTTGGAGTTTTACTGCCTGTCTCCTTATGGGCATGCTGTAAGTGAAGCAGAATGATACAGTGACGATGGCACTGGGTGGTTTACCCAAGGTGTTGTGCAATTTGGGGCATATCTTTCACCTGGCCGCAGTCTCTGACTTGCTGCAGTGATATAAAGGTACTGTGCCTCTCTTCTGTGCTGAGGACCTTAGAGAAGAACAGTTTTATTTTTTGCCATTAATCCCTCATTGGGAAAGACAGGCTGTATCTGCACTGACGCATTGCCTGTGGGGGTGAACACCAGAGCTCTTCTGTTTTGACAATGAATCGTAAGCACTCCTGAAAATTTTGGGGTTCCCTGGGGAACTGGTAGAAGCAAATCTCTATGACTTCCATGAATACTAAGGTTTTTGTGAATCCTGCTCTTTTCCTAGCCCAGCTAATGGAAGCTCTGCCTTGCTGCCATGAAAGACACTTTTATGTGTACTGTGCTTTTGCCTCCCACACTCCTCCTGGCAATTTTCTTCCAAAGCAATCTCAGAGTGGTAATTTGGGAAGTCATGCTTTAAGCTTCCAACTCCTCTGTTGACAGACCTTTTTCAGAGACCAGGTCACTCCTTTAATGGCCATTCACCTTTTCACACACTGAGCAATAGGTTTACTACTTCATAAATTTGAAGTAGGCTCAAAATGACACCTTCTGTTCTGACAGGCTGATAAAGCACCAGCAGTGAAACACGGCAGCAAACCCCAACCCATCTTCTCTCTTTAGCTGGGAGCATTAGTTCCATATTGCTCTGGAGCTCAGGTTGGAGTGAGGAAGAGACAAGGAAAGTGGGCATTTGGAGATGCTAAGGGTAAAATAGTAAGGAAGTGGTTATTGGGAGAGAAACCTGGTCCTCCATGCAGAGACTCTCCTGGAGAGCATTACACAGGAGAAGGGACTGTAAACAAAGTAAGAAAAACAGTTTGATTTTTGAGTGGAAGATCTTAAGGAAGCTATGAAAGCCACTGGTGAGGGAGGGTTACTCATTCAGTTTAAACCTTGTTCATGCTTTTCAAGTGTCGCTGCCAATAATGACTGAACAAACTAAAAGGCTAACCTGCAATGAATGAGGCTTGTGAAAGAATAACTTGGTAACTTCTCAGGATCTTACCTCGCTGATGCCTTTCTTGTCCTCAGGGAAAATGAAGACTAATGGTGACTGGTGCTAGAACTGGATACAGAAAAAGTGGATGTGGGGAAGGTGAACACAATTAAAGGGTACTTGTTTCACTCAATTCACAATCTTGCATTTGTGAATCTGTGAAAAGGACCTTTTGTAAATAAAATCAAAAGTAAGTTTGATGATGACCACTACCACGTTGGGAGTCCATCTATATTACAACAATAAGAAATTGAAAATGCCTGTGTTTGGAAAGAACATCTGCCACTCCTTTCTGACTTGCTAAGAGTTTTTCAATCATTTATGTGTAAATAGAAAAAGCCAGTCAAAAGAAGAAAATATATAATGATCTTTATCACCATTTCTGATACTGGAAATACGTAATGCATCGTGATGGGGACCCTCCTCTAGCATGGTAAGGATTATAACTTTGATGGAATGACTACCTGCTAACTAAATTCCATCTGTTCAAAATTCTCCAGGAAGCACTGTATTACACTAAATTTTGGCAAACTGTGGTATGAGGTTCAGCCCAGGATTAGCATTTTAATTGCTGGCTGATTGCTTTTATGTTGCAGAACTCAGTTCCCAACAGTATGTAAGTTGCAATTAGCTTTTACTGTGTGATTCATTAGTTCCTATAAAGCATGTCGTGCTGCAACATTTGGAAGGTAATATGCCAGAAACGTTAGTACTCGCATTAAAAACTGTGGAGCGGTGCTGAAAATTTACTAGTCCTGGCTTTCACAAACACATAGCCTGCATTTGTTGGCAGGACATACTCCCTCAAATGAGATTTAGCTGACAGCTGCAGATAAAATTGTTTCCTACTGACAGGTTTCCCATGTAAACAGCATCTTGGTCCTGCAGTCTGTTCCGTATGGGTTTACATCTGCCTGGGATTTGACCAAAGTCAGCGGAATGGACACAGGTGTGAGGGTTTCCTTATGAGAGTTTGGCTGCCGAGCTCAGACTGGTTTGTGATATTCCTCTGGGGAAGAATCTGATATCTTTTTCATGCCTCAAGAATTGTATGCTTCTTTTGGAGATGCTGTCTCGTTCACATAGCTTGTGATGGGGAGGATGTGGATGTTTGAGTTACATTAATCAGCTCTGCCTTGAGAAAGAGAGATAAATTATACAGCATCTTTAAAACTACCTCTATTGTCCTATATTCCTTAGGCAAAAACAGCGCATATTCTGACTGCATTAAAACCCAATAAGTATTGGCTCCATTTTGGTAGGAACCTAGGTACACTTTGTGTTGTTCCATCTCTTTTGGAAACTCTTGCCTCTGGAAGAAAAACTAAACAAATAATGCATGAGGACATGATCAGTGAGTTTTCCACTGGTACATGCATGGTATGACTACTTTTTGAGTATCCATGTCAGTCACATTTTATTTTTAGCTTCCCTGACTAGGTGTAACTACCCTGGAAGGGTTATTCTGCAGCTGGGTGCTGGCAGTCCATATTGTAAATCCTGGCTGTGAATGGTCTGTCAGGGTGGTGTCTCCTGTGCCAAACTGCACGCTGCACATCAGCACTCACTGTTAGTACCTCAGTGAATGCATAAAACTCAAAGAGCCTATGCTTTTGATAGGGTATTCAAAATTTTCAAGACTGATTGATAAAGAATGGATGCAAGGAACAAAAGTTGAAAAATGTCCTGTCTGGGCAATTTCCCACAGGGTTTTCTAGGTTTTCTTTCTTCTGTTTTCACAAAAACCCTGAAGATTTGAAGCTCTGTCCCTGTTGGCTACCAGAAGTTTTACACTGGGAGCATTTGCCCAGGGAAGAAAAAATACTGCTTATCCCTTCAGAAAGACACTTAAGTCAAATTAAACCGGCACATTTGTAATTACACAACAAATTAGGTAAAATACAAACTTTCAGGACTTCATCTCATACTGTATCAACTCACTCAATTCTCTAGCATATGCTTTACATCTGTAGGAGTCAAAAGCACCCACAGCTGTTCAGCTTTCCCCATTGTTTTGGAATAAATGGCAGCTGCCTCCTAGCCCTGATTTTGATCTCTCAGGTTAAGCAGATTGCTGCTCGCACCAAGTTGTAACACAAAGCGTGGACCATGCTGGGGGGTTTGGGATATATGCTCTAGTTATTTGTTGCTAACTCTGGTTTTGGAATAAGAGTTTCTAAATTTCTTTTAGCTTTGTCTATGCAACACAGTCTCTGTTGTGCTAGGGCAGAAGACTACTGAGAGTGTGAATGAAGTGGTCAGATGTACTGACAGGCTGAAAAGCAGGTGAGATGGATGCTTTTGTTTTAGGTGAGTCAGAAACTCAGGATTTACGGCTCTCTCCATGATTTTACTGCCTGGAAAGCTACAACCATGGGAGTTGTACTGACATCAGCAGAGGTAATGCCAAAGCAGGAAAGATGGAAATCTTTGCCTTGCTGCCTTTTTCTATTTTTATAGTTTATGGTGCGTTGAGCCCAACCAGCCAAAACCTTCACTGAAGTCTTGGTTGCTAGTCTCTGTTGGTCTGCTGTGCCAGCAGCACCTGTGAATAATTTCTATTTGAGTTTTTGTGGAGTGAGAGCAGGTGAGATTTCCTGGATATGGGTTTGCCTTGCTAAGGTTAGAGATCTAAGTCCTACTTGACTGGCTAAATCAGCTGCTCTAATTGCAGTGAAATACAAGTGACTTCCCTGTGTGGCTGTACTTGGCGTACTTGTAGTCTTGCTTGTGTGAAGTGATGGCCAGAGAAATCAAGAGCACCACTTGCTCTGCTGACCTACTTCCCACTGCTAGCACTGTAGTCAACTTGTGAGGTTTTATAAAAGTTTATTTTTCCAGTGGGAAGGTGGAAATACATGGACAGCGCAGAGCAGGTATCATATATAGGGGAATGGAAAGTGACAGGCAGAGATCCGAATGGCGCAAAGGCTTATTTGGTGTTTGAGATGGAGGAAAGCGGGGGCACTGAGTCTACGGAACCGCTGGCCTCTCTAGTTACCCTGGATTTAGTCATGAGAGTGTTACCCAACCTCTCCTTAGGATGGTGTTTATTCAATACCCAGCAGAGCTGATCTCTAGGAATGTGGCTAAAACTCCTGAGTACCATGAAAATATAACCATGGGGACATAACTCCCTTGTAGAACCTTCTCTATTGTAGTGATTTTTTTTTAATTTATTTTTAGGACAGCTTAAACTGGTTAAAATAACAACCCAAGCTGTAAAAAAGGCCGTGTTATGCTGGAGTAGGAGTGTCTACAGGTTACAGAAGTAGAACTGTAAGTAACTGGGAATTACATGCTGCATTATAGTGATCAAACCTTACTGTAGAGGCAAATCCTTAAGCTGGAGTCAGTAACGTCCTTGTTGGACAACACGGCAGGAAAGGACATTTTTCCAGTTTTATTTTGTGTGTAAGCTGTAAAGGAAAATGGTGAAAATGGTATCTTCTTTGTTATGTAAATTTACTTCCAAGAAATAAGTAAGTAAAATAAGAATTTTCTCTAAATGCAAAATTATTGTTCTCTCTTTTTTTTTTTATTTCCCCCTTCCCAAACGTTTCTTTTGGGAGGGTGCAATGGGAAGGCTGTAAAAATTTCTGTGTTTCATCCCAACACTGTCAGTTTGTGGCAGATTTACGGTCCTCTGTAATCTGTATTGAATTCATGATGTGCAACTTCAGATGAGAAGCTGCTCCTTAACAAACTAAAATGGAAAGGTATATTTACGTGTTAGGCACTTCTTCATCTGCTGGAAACTAAGAGGTGAAATTCACTGAACTGAGAGGTGTTTAATTTCAGAGGTTTCCTCCTTCTCTGATCGCTGTTAGAAGTTACCTCAGAGACTCCCTTTGTAGCGATGAGGAGGATGTTGGGAGACAGGGCATTTGCTTTGTGCCACTGAGGAGAAAAAGAAAGAAAAGCTAGTGATGACAAAGGTGTTGGTGCATTAAAGAAAATATATGGCAGCTCTGTGCTGTGCAGATTTCCAGCTTTCTTCTTTTTTGCAAGCACAAGCTGCACATGGGGAAAGTGGAATGGAGATGGCAGAGATATTTTGTGTGAGTCTGTGCTCCTTTTAACGTACCTCACACATCACTGGCAGAGTTAGCCAGCACTGCTGCCTCTGTGGAACTTTTGATGGTGAGAAAGTGGTTTGCTGAAAACTTTCTGGATGGCTGGAAATCCTGGAGAGAGACAGATTTTCTGTTTCACTGTGTCTTATGGAGTGTTTTTCAAATGTTGTTTACTCTGGTGGGCAAATGAGAAGCTTAACTTCTTTGTGATTCATTATTTAAATCATCTGGCATTGTGAGGTGGAATATTCATAGTCCGGTTTTGCAAATGGGAAGTGGGTGCAAAATTCTGTATATAAGAGAAGAAAATTTGCTTCTTGCTTGGATGCCAGCGTGGACTGGGAGAGAGGAGATTAAGGCAAGCCTGGGGTCAGCCTGGTGCGGATGCAAGGGAGAGTTTTTGGTGTCTGCTTTGCCCTACAAGGCCATGTCATGTGGTAGGAGTGCACACACATGTAGTGTTTTGGTGTAATGGAAAAATTCAGAGTAACAGCCTAGTGTTCAGAGGAGCTAGCAGGAAACTCCTGCTCTCCTGGAGGAAGGGGAAATAGAGAAAAGTATACTATTAAGGAGAGTCTTTACCTAGAAATGTCAGATCAGAGATGGAATAAATCAAATGCATAAGAACACGCAAACCAGCCTCTCACTCCATCTAACTTTGGAGTGAGACTAGCCATATGCTCCGAGATGGCACGGGAGCACCTAGTAATGGCAAAAGCTCATGATAAGACAAAAATAAAAATGTGGCAGTCACTTTCAACAGCAAACTAGCTGATCTCGGTACTACAGCTGATCAATTAGTGGTTGGTCTATTTAGCCATGTATTTCTCTGGCATACCTGTCCTATGTTTCTGGAAAAGCAAAAAATGTGTGTGTTTGCAGCACGTAGGACATGATTTGTCAGTGTAGCCACTCAGGGGGTTAAATAAGCACAAAATAATTTGGCGTATTTTACTAAATGCACTTCATCAGAAGCTGTGCAGGTTAACTGGGTAGAGCTACACTGAACACAATGACATCTGCAGATAAAAAATGACAAATGATGGTATTATTCCAGTTCTGTGATTCATGAGAAGAACTCAGAAGCCAAGCATTTTCTTCAAACAAATTATTCAATGAAGACTGAACAGTGACTATAAAACAACAAAAACACCTCCTTTGCAATGGTTTTAAATATTGTTGTACATAAAATCTAATTTATATGGTATTAGAGGCTTTACTTTAGACTACAAATCATCTTTGGAAAATGCCGTCTTCTAAATGGTTCATCAGACACATCTCAAATACTTTTATGATTATTAGTAAATGGAATTAAAGCACCTTGTACTAGTTTTATTACATTTTGCACAGCCATAATGGATTACAGAGAGGCTCGCACTGCCGCAGTTCAGGCTGCATAGCAGCTTCTAAGTCAATGCACGTCTTAGGTTCTTTGCTTTTTGGGAAGATACACCACTTTGCTCTGAAATGATCCATGTCTGATCTCAGCTGAAAGTGAGAGTTAGCTGCCTAGGTTTGTTAAGAAAGCCTATTAGGTTTGCAAATGCCTGGCCTTTACCGTCTGCTTTTGTTTCTTGCTTTTTTTCTGGCAATTAGAAGAAGATCTGCTGCACCCCACTGAGCCGTTAACAAAGTAGAAGACAGAGAGGGGTTCACCTTAGCTAAAGTTGGGTTGGGTAGGTCTTGTGATCTTGCTCTTTAATCTCCCATGATATCCAGTGGTACTCAGGGAGTGATTCCAGACCTGCACCCTTCTGGGATGGTAGCTGGTGGCCGTACGTGATAACCCACTGTGCCCAAAACAGTGCTAGGCTCCCGTGCTTATGGGTCTGAATCTAGCCCCCTTTCTGGAGCTAAGCTAGCCAGTGTAGACCAGGCTGGAGAGAGATCAGTATGTTCAGGGCATGAGTCATCTCAGTTTAGATATCTACTTTGTGGCATGCTAGTCTGCAACATGAATGTCATCAATATTTATATAGAGAGACAGGTAGCCTTAATGGATATGTGCGTTTGGTCAGATGAAACTGATGTGCTTAATTTAAACTAATTCTGTGGGCTTTTCCAACAACAACACAGAAACACAGAATGGTTCATCCTCCCTTTTTGAAAACCTTCAGATGGAATGAACAGGTATCTAGAGATGTTCTCCACTGAATTCAGAGAAATCCTGGGTGATTTGTTTAGACAGTGTAGCTTACCTGTAGCCAGCTCAGGTCAAATGAGATGAGTCCTGAAGAAAGATTTCTGCTGCCTAAAGTTTGCAAGTTTTATCCAGCTACGTACCCTGCAATAGAGTATTATTTCCCCCAGAACTTGTGTATTTTTGTCTTTAAATTCACCACAGTTACAGCACCATGACCAGGTAGGGATGCCATCCAGAGGGACCTTGACAGGCTGGATAGGTGGGCCCATGCCAACCTTGTGAAGTTCAACAAGACCAAATGCAAGGTCCTCCATCTGGGTCAGGACAGTCCCAAGCACTCATATAGGCTAGGCATGACTGACTTGAGAGCAGCCCTGAAGAAAAGGACTTGGGGCTACCGGTGGGTGAGAAGCTTAACATGAGCCGTCAGTGTGCACTTGCAGCCCAGAAAGCCAGTCGTGTCCTGGGCTGCATCAAGAGGTGCGTGGCCAGCAGGTTGAGGGAGGTGATTCTCCCTCTCTACTCCACTCTCATGAGACCCCTCCTGAAGTACTGGGTCCAGTTCTGGAGCCCCTACTAAAAAAGATCTGGACGTGCTGGAACATTTCCAGAGAAGGGCCACAAGGATGATGAGAGGGCTGGAGCACCTCTCCTATAAAGACAGACTGAGAGAGTTGGGGTTGTTCAGTCTGCAGAAAAGAAGGCTCTGAGGAGACCTTATAGCAGCCTTCCAGTACCTGAAGGGGGCTTACAAGAAAGCTAGAGAAGGACTTTTTAGGATGTTGGGTAGTGATAGGACTAGAGGGAATAGATTGAAACTAGAGATGGATCGGTTCAGATTGGATGTTAGGAAGAAGTTCTTCCCCATGAGGGTGGTGAGACCCTGGCACAGGTTGCCCAGATTGGGGATGGAAACCCCATCCCTGGGAGTTTTTAAGACCAGGATGGATGGCGCTCTGGGCAACATGATCTAGTAGGGGATGCCCCTGCCCACGGCAAGAGGGTTGGAACTAGGCGATCTTCAAGGTCACTTCCAACCCTGACAATTCTATGATTCTAGGTCATGCTTCTGATTTATATAGACACTTCTGAAAATATAAGCCATTACCTGAGTAGTATGGTATTTTATGCCACTAGCAGCCAGCCCAATAGCATTGGTAGGACAGTTCTTAGACCTCCCATGTCTTTCCC
>NW_009713591.1:0-22938 GCF_000703405.1 Apaloderma vittatum | reverse complement strand
CTTTCCCTATTTGCCAAAGGACCTATGTGCATGCTAGATGTGTTGAAGTTAAGCACACACACATAAATACTTTGCTGAACAGGGATTGATTAAAAGAAATGCTTTGGGGCCTTAGGTAATTATGTGTCAGGGACCGCATAATTGGCACTATGCTGAAGACATCTAATAGCTTTCTTCTGATAAATATGTATGTGTACAGTGGTCCTGAACTGTAATTTAGCATGATAATACCAGCTTCATCAAAGCCCCTGGAAAAAGCAGAAAGACATTTGGATCTCTGAGTCCTTGTGAGCTGACTGAATTAGTTATTGCAGTCTCTGATCTGATAAAAACAAGTGTCAGTATATTTTTCCATTGAAACAGCTTCTTACTGGAACCAAGGAGCCCCAGCACAGCTGGCAGACGCTGGGCTTCTACAGGCAATAAGGTAAATTTTCAGCCACTGGTCAGAGTCATGCTGACAAACGGTGGCACAAGATAAATTCACTGCATAACTTAGAGAAATTATAATGCCTTAAAGAAGTTTTAAATAGTAGTCTAGTGCCTGCTGTGCAGAAAACTCACTAAAGCTTGGGAATAGTAAAACACATTATTTCTGAGCCTTCTACTCTGTATTTTCAGTTACTAGAAAACAACTGCACTAACAGCAGCTATAGAGCATCACAAAATCTGCACATTTTGTGAGCACCTTTTATTGAAACCCAGCTGTGCCTGTTTTTTCCTCTATTTCTTGTAATACAGAGAGAAAAAGACAAACTCTTGTGCTATCAGAGAGCAACTGTGTGTTGGTGCCCACACTAAATGCAAGCAGAAAGAGGCAGGAGAGAGACCATTAAGGAAAGTACAAGCTGTGATCCAAAGGTTGCACAGGTCAGGTCTCCAAATAAGAGTCCTGGATTTAACTGCTGATTTTTCATTCCTAGCTATGGATGGGGCTTACAACTTCTCTTCCCTACTGCTGTCTTTATTCTCCCAGTCATTCAGTAGGGAAGCTCTAATGTCTATACACTGGTGTGATCCTTGCTGAAGAAAGCCCAAAGGCTTGTAAGGTTCATTGTACTGTGAATAAATGTTTTCCTTTGTAACTCAGAAGGCATTGATGTGTATGTTTGAGTTTTCCTGTGTGGTTCTGGAGCTAAACATGTGCTGCATTTTAGGGAAATAAGCCTGTGAGATATTATTGCCCCTACAGCCAGGGAGGCCAAGGTGGGCCTCTGAGAGTCTACGCAGCTGAAGCAAGAAGTAATAAGGTGTTTAAATTTGTCAAGAAAAATGACATTTGACAAGAAAAGCTTTTGGGCACCCATTGTAAAATTGGGAGATGGTTGCTCTGAAGGATAACTTGCTATCTCTACCAGCCAGTGCTTCACAGCTCATGGGAAGGAGGCCCATCTATGGATATCTGTCATGGGATTAATCCCACCAGTCCATATTCAGAACTTTAAGAATGTTTTTTCCCTTAGGTAGAGAGCTGATAAATTGAGCAGATGTTTCTTTTCTATTTATTTGCAAGAAACGTTCAAAAGCAAGTCTTGCTTCCCTAAAGGTTAAGGAAGTGTGCACCAATGGAAGGGTTTACTACTACCAATTTCTTATCCTGCAGCAGTCTGTTTGCAATATGGTCTCCTTTCTTACTCAAACTTACAGGGAAAATATTTGGCTTGCTTTCAATGAATTTTAAGGCTTCTAAGCAGCAAGGGTTTATGTGGGGATCTATGTGTTGCCACAAAATGAGGGAAGGAGGAGAATTTGTCCTGTGCATACCTGTGTCCTAGAGTAAGATACTTTTTCTGTGAGAGCAGAGATCCAAACTGAATGCTTCATTGTAGATCTGGAGGAAGGGATGTTTCATCAGGTCATCCTCTGTGCAGGGAAGGACTCTACCTACTAAGCCATGAGAACCAAAGGGTGACCTGGAATGCACCAAACCAGCCGCAACATCTCTCTTCTGACGTGTGCAACTGCAGTCTACTCAAACATCCTTTCTAGTAAATAGAAAACCACCTTGTAATACCCAAAAAAGCCCTCAACAATGTCTTCCTGAAAATGGATATATTGCATTGCTAGGATTTACTTACAGCACCTCCAGCCAAAATTGCTTGCCTCTGAAGACAGGAGTGCAGCCTAAGGTGAACCTGAGCGGTGACCTGGAAGACATGAAAAGATCTAGACGTGTTCTCTGTCGAGCTAATAGGGCCATAGTGTTCTCACAGCTCCTGCATGCTACATGTCATGCAATGGGAAGAGGTGGCACAGACTCACTCCACTTCCAAGGGAGTGTCTACAGCTCGAAGGTCACCCTGGTCAAAGGGCACTTTGAAGGTCCTATGTAGGCTGCCACATAGCCAAAGCCCATGTACGATCAAGCACAAATCCCAAAGATATGGAGAAGGATGCAGGACTGCCTGCAGGGCATTTCCATATGTGGACTGGTTCAGTTTGCCAGCAGCAAACTGGTGTGAGAGAAGTGGCAGGAGGCCTGCAGAGAGGGCAGATGGTTCAGCTCTGCTTACGGCTTTGTGTGCTAAA
Organism: Apaloderma vittatum; assembly: GCF_000703405.1. Taxonomy (NCBI): domain Eukaryota; kingdom Metazoa; phylum Chordata; class Aves; order Trogoniformes; family Trogonidae; genus Apaloderma; species Apaloderma vittatum. The sequence continues at coordinate 20,409 of NW_009713591.1, read as the reverse complement.
GGGTGTTTGCGTGTGAGATGCAGCGTTTGCCAGATTCTCTGTATTTATTATATTTCCAAGCATTTATGGTACTGAATGTATGCTTTACTTTTTCTTTATTGTGGCCTCTGTTGTTTAGATGAAATTAATTTTCAGTTGGCCTCTATAGCACTATTCTTGCAGTGCATTTCTGGGTTGGTAAGACCAGCTTGCATAAAAGTAGGTTAAATAGCTTTTCTTTGTTTATGAACATACAGCTGACATAAATATTTTAATATCATTAAGTGGCTGCTCCTTTTCATGAGAGTGCTAAATATCATGCAAAACTGAAATAAACATTTTATCAGGGAACTCTAGGGAGGAATAAGAAAAATAATCTTTAAAACAGAAGTAGAACAGTATTTTATCGTTTTATTTAATTGTTTCCCAGGAAATTATCCAGTTTTATAGTGTAAAAACAGTGATCTTTTCCAAAAGGGAGATATATTTTACTAAACGTTGGATAACCTTAAATCAGGACTTCCTGTTTCTTGAACAAGGTAGAACAGATGTTAGAATAGCATAACAGAAAACAAAGTGTCTTTGACAGTCCCCCAAAGTTAAGCAAATGGCAAGTAATTGTTAAATGGAAGGTAGGAAATAGGTTATAATTTTCAAGTAGGGTTTCTTCAGTGGAAAACCCCCCCAACAATTTCGAAGTTTGGGAAGGGTGAAAACTAGAATCCAAAGAGCTGTTGTTGTCTTAACGGGAAGCATTTGTTATGCAAGACAAACAATAAAGTATGCACTGATGCAGGCAGTGATCTCCTCCTGTCCTTCTTTGTCAGAGCTGGTGTATTTTTCTGTAATTTACGTTACCAGTAAGGTTTCTTTGACTGCATGAAATTTTGGAGTCGGCTTGTGATCTCTTTTATAGTTAACAGAACTTCAGTATTCCACAGTAAGAGACTCGATCACTGTCATGGAGTAAGCTTCTACAGCATGCCAAAGAGATTGTGTTCTTAGGGTCCTTTCATGGGAATGAAAGGGATTTGGCGCTGATGGCTCAGCTGCTGAAAATTCTGTTGGGCCCAGCAGCTGCAATGTGGATGGGAAGTTTTTGTGCCATGTTGTTTGCTGTGTGCCATTTCCCATACTTTGCTGTTGAGCTTTAGTGCTCCAGACATGAGTGCTCCTTGTGAGGTCAGGAACTGTGTGAAGGTATGTGGGCAGGCCACAGTGATGTCTCCATGCCCTTCTCACCCCACAAAATCTTGCAGGCCCTTTGTTTGAAGAAGTATTGCCTTTATCAGTAGGAGCACACAAGAGAGATGGCAGCTGTCTGAATTTAATGAAGGGTGTACTGCAAACAAAGTAGGAGGAACATTAATATAATGATAGTTAAGGAGTTAGTAGAGAATCACAAAACTTCTGGGAATAGACAGTGATGAGGATTAGAGTTGTGAATTATTAACTTCTTGCCATCAGATAATGAGAAAGACATAGTGCAACTGAGCATGTCCACTGTTTCTTCCCTGCTACGAGTCACTTACATCCACCTTACGTTACAGAACCTGCCACAAAAATGAAAATTGCTTTACTAAGAGCATTTCAAGGGCAAAGACAAAACACTGAAGGATGCTCCCACCTCTGCAGATGTTGGTGGTCTGCAATAGTGGGAATTCATCCGGCAGTTCAGATTTACGGCCCAGAGATTTCTGCTGCATGTTGGTGATGATGTCACTGTTCCTTTGGTTCCTACATCTCCTTTGCAGGAGTGTCCCTTCTGATACATTCCTGCAAAGACAAAAATTCTGTGTAAATGAACATAGCTCCATCAGTCAGAGAGGTGCACTTGCCAGTTCTCTGGCTGTGTGTCCCCAGTAGTGTCCCACTGAAATTGCCCCTCCCCAAGTACTTGGATGCTGCTCCCCTTTTCTTGCGAAGCAGATGAGGTGCTATTACCCAGTTTTGCCAAGAGAGAGGATCTAAGTGTGGCTGAATGGATTCACCTTGTCTTAGCTGCATGCATCCAGAGGTACCAGAGAGCAAGCACCTGGACCCTTCTCTTCCCTGTACCGCAGCTACCTTCTGTGTCTGTCAAGAGTTGAGCTGAATCAACGAATGCCATTTATTTTCAGCTGAATTTTCAGCTGTCAGTACATTGTAATGTAGCGTAAAAGAACGTCTTGAACTGCTACTGCACAGCCTGGTATGCTCAGAAATGCTCAGACAGTGCAACTCAGTGCTCACTTATGAGGTAAGATTTTGAGTTTGCATGACTGGCACTCTGCTGCCTCCTGTTCAGTATCTTCTCCTTCACGCTGTTTTTACCAAAAACCAGTCAGGGATTGCTCTCACAGCAGATTTCAGGCTGATAACAGCCCATTGACAAATGGTGCTAGGTAATACAGAGCTCCTTTGTGCTCTGCTTTGCTCAGCTCTGCTATCAGCTACCAGTTGGTTCTGGTTTCATCATTATCAGGCTGCTAGAGAGGCCTTAGTGTGAGGTGCAACGTAAATTAAAGACAAAGAGGTAATTCATTACCTTTCTTGCTTCTAATTTTGTGTTGGGAGAATATCACTTCCTACTACAACATCTGGTGCCTGGCCAAATACTAAATTTAAATATTCATTTTCCACTGTTTACCATTTACACACGAAGATAAATATTGCTCGTCAGGGCACTGTTATTACCTTGGAAATATTTCAGCTGCCCTAAAAACTTACTTCTTAATTGAAATGGGCAAATGGTGTGTCAAGTGCAGACAGAAGAGCTAGCAGAGGTGATACCGTGCCCTTTCCTTGTATACAACTTGATTAATTCTTACTGTTTACTGCCTGGAGGGAAATGCTGAACATCTTTCTAGGTAAATATCGTAGGGCATGACTTCATTTTTAATACTGGAGGCTATAACATTGCTTGTATTATCACATTTTTAGCTACTGCAATTCATTTTTCCTGACAGGCACAGATCCCAGTGTAGCTTATCTCACAAGTATGATGGTAATGAGGAAACAGTTTCTCCAGAATAGGAACTCTTTGTGGGAAGATTAACAAAAGAGCTTCTTACCACTGTTCCCTTCCCTCGCTGATTCCAGTAAGCAAATAACAGGAGCCAACAACAGCCTGTCATCTGCAAATTTGCAGGGAAGTGTGTGGGCAATATGATCCTGTATATGGGTATAATGGAACCAGAGCATGGGGGTTTTATAGAAGAGACTGGAAATTTTGTATATGACATTACTTTCTGAACATCTTCATGCTCAAATGTATAGATGTCCACAGCCCATGGTTTGTGATGGTGCAACATTTAACTAATGAGCAAATCATAGGCTGGCCCAAAAAATAAACACAGTCGTGACTGTGGCTTATGGCGAGCAGCCACTGCCCGTCTTGCTGAATCGCATCGGTTCATTTATATCCGTGTCCTTATGCACGGTGCCAACTCCTCTTCCACTCAGTGTGCCACTCACAAAGGACTCTTGTACCCCATTGCCAGGGTTGTGTTTTGGTCATCTCTTTGGTTTTCCTTCAAGATTTTTGCCTGCTTTTGAGTCTCATGTTAGCTGCCAGACATGCTTTCCTCCAGCAAACAACATGGAACTTCCCTCAGCACCCATATTCTCAAAACTTGCCTCCTGACTGCCTGGTGACAGCCTGGGACTCTTGGCTCTAGTGTATCAGCTGTCCTACATGTGGGCTGTTTTCTAATTCACCTGGAGGGGAGGTGGTGGCAGGCTCATTCCCTTTGGTGAATTTTCTCCAGTTTCCTGTGTGTTTTTTTCCTTTTCTTTCTCTCTCCCTTCTTTACTGTCTTTGTCATAAGGATTGCCTTCACTCTGTGTTTTCACAGAGCCACCCACAAGGGAGGTTTGCCTCTCGACCGAAGCCCTGGGTACTCCTGCATGTGGGTGAGCTATGAGTGGTCCTTCCTGGTGCCAGAGTAGGTGGCAAAGCCTCAAGATGATATAAATGCACAGCCCCAGCTGTGGCTGCATCCCTGCCATTTTTCTTAGCTGCCAAGGTGCAGAAACAGTGCTATGAAGGCGATTTGGCATTAAGGTACAGGCTCAGTTTCACAGTTGTTTTTACCACTAAGAGCTGTTCAGAAGCTGGAAAGTGAATTTTGTTTGCAAACCACACCTGCCTCTTGCTTATTTGGCTGGTAGACACAGGGAAGACGTGGTCCACTTGTTTACTTCCTGGTTTTTATGTGAGAGCTTGCTGATATCTATTCTGCTTGACGCTCTCCGTGCTGTGTTGCAGGATGATGAAACACAAATTTTTAGGACTGCTGGCTCTTTGAGAACCCCCAGAAATGTAGAAATTCCTCTCATGAGGCTCTTCCAGGGGAGAAAAGAAGTATTTAATTAACTGCACAAAGCTGGAGTGATGCCGTTTTTTCCCCCACTTAAGATGAGAAAGTAGATTGGTTTGCTTTTGTCCTTCCACCTTTGCTGTGAATATATTTTATCTCATACCCAGGCTGATGATTCTTACTGACAAAAAAAAGAACATGCTGATTTCCACAGTGCTTTGGGCAGCATTTACACCAGTGCATATGTATCAGTTTTAACACCAAATAAAAGCAGTACATAGAGATACTTAGATTTGTATGAGTATTATGGAGCACTGAGAATGCCTCTTTCTGCATGCACTTGTGCTACTAAATATATGCCTGTTAATTATTGGCCAGAATGAGTTAAGTTGGGCAATAACTGGCTAAGTCTATGTTAAAAGAGACAACTTAGAGGAGCTCATGCTGAGCACACACCCTATAGCTAGATACACACGTTTGAGACCCCACCTGGAATACTGCGTCCAGCTCTGGAACCTGCAACACAAGAAAGATGTGGAGCTGTTGGAGCAAGTCCAGAGGAGGGCTACCAAGGTGGTCAGAGGACTGGAGCACTTCTCCTACAAGGACAGGCTGACAGAGTTAGGCTTATTTAGCCTGGAAAATAGAAGGCTCTGGGGAGACCTTAGAGTGGCCTTCCAGTGCCTGAAGAGGGCCTACAAGAAGGCCAGGGAGGGATGTTTTACAAGGGCCTGTAGGGATAGGATGAGGGGTAATGGGTGGAAGTTGAATTTTAAGAGTGTAGGTTTAGACGAGATATAAGGAAGAAGTTCTTTACCCTGAGGGTGGTGAGGCACTGGAACAGGTTGCCCAGGGAGGTTGTGAATGCTCCATCGCTGAAGTGTTCAAGGCCAGGCTGGATGGAGCCTTGAGCAACCTGGTCTAGTGGGAGATGTCCCTGCCATGGCAGGAGGGTTGGAACTAGATGATCTTTGAGGTCCCTTCCAATTCAAACCATTCTATCATTTTATGATACTATGATAGATTTTATATCAGACCAGATTTAACCTGGTGGTCTGGAGTGAGCATTTCCACATTACATGTGAAGCTGTCCAAATGACCAGCCCTTGGTTTGGATCCCTACACCCCATTTGGGAGTGGGATTTAAAGTACAGGTGATGAACACCTGATTTGAGCTTGGTACTGATAACAAGGACCAACACCGAGGTCACGGGTTTGGTTCCCGCTGGGTCCCCATGTGTTGCCTGGTCTAGTCGAGAGGTGGTATCCCTGCCCATGACAAGGAGGTTGGACTAGATGATCTCTAAGGTCCCTTCCAGCCTAGGCTACTCTATGATTCTATGATGATTCTATGAAAGAGCCTCTGCTGTAGTTTAACTCCAGAGGAAATTTGTTTGGCCCATACCAACACTATACTTACAGACCGAAACAGTATTTTGGAAGTCAAAATCATTTGGGGATTAAATTCAAAACCTCCTTGCTGCTTTGAACCAAAACACCACCATAATGCAGACATGCCTAGGGTGAATTAGACATGGCTGGGAGTTTTATCACATGTGCCCTGTCCACATTAACTTGAGCAAGTCTACCTGCTCCCACTCTCTCTGTGTTTTGGCTGCAAATGGGAAAAAATCAGTTAAAAAATACTGTGGCAATAGCATGTAGGAATTGGACTGGAGGTGAGTTGTAAACCCATTCTTTACAACTGAACTGGGTGAGCTGTGATCTTGAGCTGAGACACGTGGAAGCAGAGTGGGATTCCCTAGCTGCAGCCCACTGTGGGATGGGCAGCTCATTTGGGGGTCTGGCTCCAGTTGGGAGTACTGGGTACTAGGACAGCAAAACCAGAACCAAAACCCCCCCTAGAGACTGCGGAACCACATTAAAACTGTATTTCTGGGCAGGTTTTGTGATCTCTCTTTCTCTCTCTCTTCCCCTTGCCTTTTAGTTCGCATTGGTTTAAGTTTTTCGTTTAAAGTTTGAAATTACTCAAAGAGAACACTTTGAATGAACACAATTTTCCAGTATAAGGCCGTTATTAAACAATTTTTATCAGCCCTGTTGATTGTTGAATTCTTAAAGATTTCCTCTTGGCATGGTAATTCAGATTTTAGAAACAAAATTTCTTATGAAAGAGCTCAGAGATTGGTTATAAAAAATGCAAACAGATGTGGTTAGCAATAAAATCACACTATGATGTCTTTTAATTCCATATTAATACATAATTGAGTAATAAAGTAGTAGCCTAATGTTTTGCTTGCTGCAGTTTTACATACCCATAATTTAGCCTGTAAAGTTACCAGTTTTTCTTAATCTCATCACTGTATAAAATTGGAATTTCATTACTGGAATGAAATTCTATTTCTGCTACACTTTATGTCTGAGTCTGCCAGGCAGTACTGAAAACCTTCAGGACGATTTACTAGAAGCTAAAAGTACTGTTTATCTTTCAGCATAAGACCTGGATTAGACAAAACAACATCTTCCAATAAAGTGGATAATATACAAAAGCTGAGCTCTATTAAAAAAAAGAGAGGTTTATTTATAATTAAGAGTAAGATAATCACTAAGCCTATAAAGCCAGCATCTAGATTTGATATTAAGATGTTTATGCAACAGATATTCTGGGGTTTTTTTTAGGTATCTGTAATCTTTCAAAAACCACCCAAAGCCCTGGAAGCTCTCTAGGAGAATTGCTTACCCAACCTATTTTGAATGCAACTTAAATAGGTTTCAGTTACAGCAATCTTCTGGTGAAGCTTCTCTGTTGCATGAAGACTCAGTTCCCTCTGGCTTGCTCTTATATCTAAATATTTATTAGAGAACAATCTTCTTGGCTTTAATGATATATATAAAAAAAATCGTCCTTGTTCCTGTAAGTCATTACTATTTCCATAGGATGGAAACAATACATGTGTAATTAATTTGAAATTGGTGTTAACACAGTGACTGCTGTTGCTTCAAGTGCTCTGCACACAGATTGCTTTTGGCTTTGGCAATAAAATTAAATTAAAGCCAGGAAGACCATCAGATAATTTGGGGGCTCTTTTGTTATCTCTAAGCTTCTTAGAGATACCTTATCTAGGTGCAACATTTCTAAGCGGTGGAACATTTTTACCTATTTTCAACAGCACATTAAGGAAAAAATTGAGCAAATGTTACACAGATAGTTAATTTGGGGATCTAGCAAACAATAAATATTGCGCTTGAAAGTGGAGGTGGATTTGGTTTTTAACAGGAGCTGGTATTATCTGTAGAGCCTTGCTGCAAAATGAGGTTTCCTTTTGAAAATGCTTATTCAGCAAAACCACATTGCCAGAGGCCAAAGGTTTGGGAAGCTCCTCCGGCTCTGTGTATGGCAGCGGAGGATGGAGCCTGATGTGTCTTCTGAAATGCAGCCTGTGAGCTTTACAGATCGCTGCTGTGGGGAATAGGTTAGAACTAGGGCAGGAATACGAAAAAGTGAAAAAAAGGCCTTATTTTAGTCAGCTTTCCAGGAAAATGGCATTTCCCTTGATGCATACCATGGCTTTTATCTCAAATGTGTATTTCTACTGCCTTCAAATGTATAGTGAATCATCACAAGTCTCAGTTTATTACTGAAAATGCTACATGTTTTCACTTTACATATATTTTAGTACGTTCTGTTTTCATAAACCTACTTATAAAAATCCATACCTGTTTGACTGGCAATTCTAGTCAAAGTTCAGCCTTAACAGAATCCGTATTTAGCAAGCTGCTGCATTTGCCCAAATTCACTTACAGAGAGAAATATTCCTTCTGTTGTGACATTAGGGATAACAAAGGGTGTAATAAGTTCCATATGTTTTTTAAAAGTTGAGAAAACTGATATTGAAGGTTCTGGAAGTTTGTGTGTAGTCACTGTACCAGGTCAGTAGGTACAAGGTAGTTAGAAACACGATACATTCAGATCCAACATTTTATTAATGTGTGACCCACGGGTGCTTGGGTTAACCTTAAAAGTTGGAGGGTTTTTGTTTTTTTTTTTTTTAATCCCGAGACAGAATGACTGATCAGAATAAGACTATCTTGTCTGCTGTGAAATTGGGTATCCAAGAGCCAACATATATCATGGAATGAAATGATTTTTCCATATATTCTTTATTGCTCTGAGATGATTTTAGATAAATTACACTTCTGACTAAAGAATTTTTTCTTTTGTTTCGTTTTTTTTTCTTTATATAACTTGCTTTTAAGTGAATCCTTTATGTCATACACTTGAGTACCTCCCAGATAAGACTGTTCTACTTCTAAGACATCACTTTGAAATTTTTTAGCATGCAATTTTAGCACTTAATTAGTATTCAGTCACCAAAAGTGTCTTTCCACTCTCTTCATCTTTGCCACTGTGAAGAAAAGGTAACCTTCACCTTGTCTCTAATGAAAGTGATAATTGTTGGGAAATATTTAATATCCCTTAAATACACTTGTAATTATCTGTGTGGGTGTATCTCAATGTTTCACTGTGCTGAAGCCTGATAAATGGATTTCCTATAATTTTGAAATTCCCTTGACAGACGTACAAGTGACTGAAAACTTATATTACATAAACTTCCAGATCAAAGGATGACTTTCTGATTCTACTCTGCTGTGTTACACAGTATGGGAGTGAAATGCCTGGCTGGAAGCAAATATTTATTCTTGTTTTCCTTTGAATACTAGATGTATTAAAATTAAAATTAGCAGCTCCAAATGAGGTTGCATTTTCAAAGTCCCAGCCACTTATTTGCTTGCTGTAACCCTTTTACATCTGCAACTGTTCTAAATTAAGTTTCACTGCTGCTTGATAGATAATCGGACAATGGATTATTTCCCTTTGAAGCACAAAGAAACAAGCAGTTGTTGGAGACATTTTTGTATATCAATGCTTTCACGTATTAGTGGCTGCAGAGAGAAAAATAAGCTATTTTCAACCATTTCATATATTGTTTTTTTCCCAGTTGGAAAAGGTGCGCACATATATGTAAATAGAAGAAAAAGCTCGTATTTTGGCTGTGTACAAAGCTACTAAGATGCATCCTGTTATGTCTAAGTTTTGTTTTCCAATATTCACAATTACCTTTGCAGTTACTCTTGGGGTATCTGTATGAGTGATAGTGGGTAATGCTAAAGGACACTTCTGTCCCTTCTGTAATGTTGTCATTTTCTGTCTCCTCCAAGGTTCTTGGCAACAAAGTGTTTCAAAAGTTTTACTCTTGAAAGCTATAGACATTTATTATGATCTGCTCCATTTGCATGCTGCCTTCTGATGGTCCACCATGAGCAACTGAGAAACTCTGCCTGCATAAACCTCAGTAAGCCTTAAGGCAGTTATTGCTTTCCTCAGTGATCCATGGAGAATCCTATCTCCACTCATTTAGGAAAATGCAAAGCTTTTTCTTTCAGGGTTTGTCTTGCCCTGCTGATGGAATGTTAACATCTCTGCCACTGTATTGGTCATAAGCCCTTTAGTGCTCTAGTGCAACCAACTGTAAATACATAAATAATCCTCTCATTTGAGTTTAGTTGAAGTTCACTTAGGCAGCTTGTGCTCGCTTGGTATTGGCTCATAGATTCCCAGACACTGTGTCTAAGTATGATCAGTACTTGCCATGGACAGTCAGTTCACGGTTGAAATAATTTTTGGAAAGTGAAAGAGCAAGCGTGTAATCTTTATGCACTTTATTTTTTTTTCCTATCCAGGCTGTGGCTATTCTAAGAAATCGTTTCATTGTTGATTTTCAGGTTTTTTTCCAATGTTGTTTTTTTTTTTATGTCAGGAGTGGTTGAAATTTCATCAGTTTGAAGTTTCTAGTGAAGCTTATGATCCATCCATTCTTAAAAGGGTTACATGAGTGATTTTGTGTGGGGTCAAAACTAGTGAATGTGATATTGAGCAATAAATTATCTCAGGGATATACTTCAGTTTTCCCTAAAGTTCATCTTTTTATATGTGCTAAAATTGCCAGATGAATAGGTTTTTTAGGACAGTCGCCTAAGCTCTGTCCTTTATTGTTTATATATCTGATATTTTTAGTCTTATTTGAAAGATATCTGTAAACTTGTACTACCTACAATCTAATTAATAATTTTAGATTACACACACGTGTCATCTTAACAGGTAGACTCTAAAGAAGAAGTCAGTAGTGTTCCCTTCCCAGTATGTCAGAAATGTTTTTTGATTTCTACTTTACAGATACCAGAAGAGGTTGTAAAAACTGAGAGGGAGCAATTTACCCCGAAATAATCCTATTTGCTGGATATGTGTCTGTACTACTAATAGAGTGTGGTTGAAACAATATCTGGTGTTAACAAGACATTAACTGAATGGGATGTTTCTGATCATTATAGCTCTGTGAAGACACAGAAGATCATAGAATGAATGCAATGTTCAGCATTTACAATGATATATCAATTAAAGATGCCAAGAAGTGAAACAGGGGATTAAACACAAACATTTATTTTAAGAACACAGGTGCAGGTTACAAAATCCAGTCAATAGTTTAATCATCAAGTCAAGCCTTACCATGTTCTAGCTGGAAAAATGGAGGTAAAAAAAGTTAGAAAGGTGTGGTATGCAGGTTGTCTACAGTACTTGTGAGCCCCTCTGATTCTGAGCACTGAAAGGAAGAACTTGGGCACTTGTCTTCTGAGGGCTTGCGCTCCCATGGTTTTCTGCACACACTGTTTGCATCCGGTAACATACAGAGAACAGTTGGTTAGAGCTGAAGAAACAGGCAGTCCTGTTCATCTGCCTGATGTTCAGTGATGGTAATCACTCCCTGGTTATAAAAAGTTGAAAGACACTTGTATGTGGTTTATTGATATTTACGAATTAGCATTCTCTTTTGGAACTGTTGCATGGAAAATACTGCTTTTCCTGCTTGACTTTTCAGGAGAATTTGATAAGTGGGACCTTACTATAGATTTTGCTGGTAAGAGAAAGTTGATAAACTAAAAACTTTACAGAGTCAATGTCAGTGAATATCTTCATCAGCCCTATTGTGTGAAAAAGAATAAACATGATGCTAAACACCCTATTGCTGCACTTGGGAAGTGCAGACAGACTTCTGACAGTGAGAACCTGGTGGTGGACATGACAGTGGAATTTCTTTAGGTAGGTCATAGGTAGGTCTGGAAAACTGCCCAGGAGGCATAGAATCATAGAATCATAAAAGTTGGAAAGGACCTTTAAGATCATCAAGTCCAACCTACAGCCCTCCACCACGCTAACACTAAACCATCTCCTGAAGTGCCACATCCAGCAGTTTTTTAAACATGTCCAGGGGTGGTGATTCCACCGCCTCCTTTGGCAAACCATTCCAATGCTTCACCACCCTTTTGGTGAAGAAATTTTTCCTAATATCCAATCTAAACTTCCCCTGGTGCAACCTGAACCCCTTCCCTCTTGTCATGTCACTATTCACTAGGGAGAAGAGGCCAACACCCGTCTCACTACAGCTGCCTTTCAGGTAGTTGTAGAGAGCAATAAGGCCTCCCCTCAGCCTCCTCTTCTCCAGGCTGGATAGCCCCAGCTCCCTAAGCCTCTCTTCATAAGACTTACCCTCTAGTCTCCTAATCATTCTGGTTACCCTTCTCTGTACCCAGATGCAGCTATCTCCACTTCTGAAAAAATCAGTGAATGTTAAGTGTGCTGGTAATGCAATGATGCACGAGTATTACCAACCAAAAAGCTGATACTGAAGGGGAAGATACCATATTAAATCATTTCAGTGAAGGTAAGAAGGAGGAAGAGAATTATTGCAGTGAGTTATATATCAAGTGTCTTACGAGTGTCTCATCATATATCTGATGTTCTTTTATCAGAAGAAAATACTGGATTATTTATGACATTTTTAAAAAGGAATAGATTATATATTGTTAGTTCCTTGTATGTATTAAAAAACACTTACTTTGAGTAATAAGATTTAAGTGCAAGACTGAATTTATTGCAAGATTAAAGATCATCACTGTTTAGATTACTGCTTCTGAACTATCTCTCAGAGAAGGATATTTTACCTAATCCACGTCTGTGGCCGTGGATGTATTCAAAGAGCATTCTCAGGGTTTGCTTTAACATGTAAAGTCGTAGCAACGACTAGGTTTTCTGAGGCTGATTCGTTTGTGACTGCCTTAGCTTTCTCTCCGTTGTGTGGCGTTTGCTTACTGAATGCAGGAGTATGAACAGGAAGTAAATCACATGTTCAAAATCTGAAAAGGGAAGCCTTGTATTTTGGTTTAGGTTGTCAATTCAATGTAGAATTGTCCAGTTCTACAAAATGGTACAATTTTGTAGAAAAAAGGAACTTTCCCTTTTTTTTATTCCTACCACTTTCTGTTGGAGTATGGGGTATGTAGTCCCCTTTTCTACACTCCAACCTCTGACCAGAAACTACATTGCTATAAGCAAGTGAAAAACATCTTGACGTGTTTAATGGACATAAGTCAATTGTTCAGTGGCCTTAGGTCTAATCTGACTTCTGTTTTCAAAGGACTGCTGGGACCATTTACACAAGGCAGATTGTAAATGTTTTGGAAATGCCATGAAGCCATTTTATCTGATTTTTTTTTTTTAAAGCGCTTAAACTTTAGAGCTCTGTTTCTGTTATTGATTCCCACAGAGAGAAGGCTGAATTGTGTGTCTTTGGTTCTGTTTCTTCGTTTTCCTGGCTCTGGCATAGGGGCAATGTGGATGAGAGCAGAGTGGGTGGTTTGAAGATACTGGTTAAGTCAAAAATGACTGTGCTTCAGGTGTCTGATGACAAATCCTTATATAAGGGAGAGCACTTAGTCCAGAGTTTTACAAGCCATCCTCATTGTGGAAAATACATTGTACTTGGTAAAGTGTATTCTCTGTATAAGTCCCTTGGAGTTCAGTGGGACTAAAGCAAGCAATTTAAGTTTCTGCAGCATGGGAGCCTCTTTGTAGCAGTTTTTTCACCCTACCTAATGTATCTGGTGGCTAGTAAAGGATCATGTTTTTAGCATGTGATGCTAGCAGGTACAAAAGCTTTCATCTTGTGCTTCTTCTGATAGCAGCTTTTCTCCAGCATACTTCAGATGTGTGTGGAGAATCCTTCTAATTTGGGAAAAGTAAATAGCCACACATCTATTTTAATTATTTTAAGATTAGTTGTTATTAGGGCTTTCTTCCAGCCTTCTTATGATTCCTATTTAGTTCTCTTATCACTGAGAGAACACTAGTCTTTTGCCTTTAGATGGAGAACAGAAGGTTTAGGATAGAAATAATTGTGGTGTTATTTTATTAATTTTTTTAGTTTGTTTTTTTTAATCTTGAATGTTATTGTAGTGGATACTTTCCATGATGATGATAATAATAATGAAAGACCAGCCGTAGATCATAGAATATTATGACATAATAGATAATTAATTATTTTCAACAGCATTTTCTTTTATTCGCATCAAGTTTAAATTAAATGTGACATTCAGATCAATGAGATGATTTTAATACTAAATATCCCATTGTCCTCTAATTGAACAATAAATACTGATATAGATGTTCCTAGATATTAACTCTCTTTGGAATATGGTCTGTCTGACTGTAGAACTCTTTAGCTCTTAGTTCATAATAACATTTAATCTGTTTGTGTGTTACATAATATTCCAAGGTGATTTGACCCACACTTAGGGAAAAGAAAATGACAGATGCAGATGTCTACTTGAACTTGATCATTACTCTTACTTTACTTCACCCCTCCAAGTTTTTGTCCAAGAGGGTACTGAAATCAGTATCCAACAAGACTTGCTAAATGAACAGCAGAAAAGATGTAATTTAACTGAACCATAATAATGAAAAAAATAACATAATTAAGTATAATTCACAATATACTAAAACAGAAAAACCATGTGACATTTTCACATCTCTGCCCCTTGGCTCTCTTTACACACATAAGAGCAGGAGATGTTACTTTGGAAGTGGAAATGCTAAATGTGCAGGATTTGAATTTGCGTTGGGTGTCCTGTCTACACTAGGACTGACTAGGGCCTCAGAAAAAATTGGAGAACAGAGAGAACTCTGTTAACCCCATCCAAGAGGTACTCTGAAGGCAAAGCATCTTTTTTCAGGACAGATAAGGCTAGGTAACTAGAAGAGGTCTTGAGGAGGGCTTCCGACAAGGCAAAGAAAATTCAACGAACTAAGTAATAACAAGAGGTTATCCTTTAACTTAAGTCTCTTCATATCTTACTGGGTCCTATTCTCAGGTGGTGTGATTACCATGTGTTCCTTTTTCCTTAAGGGAATGGATTTTTTTTGACTTTATCATGTTTTTAACTTTCAAATTCCAGGCAATGGTAATTTACATTGGAGGGAGCACAGCAGTATCATTAGCTTAACACACATGCAGTGCTACGGGAGAAGAATTGGCTGTGTAACTGTGGGGTTACACAGGCTCGGTGCCTGGGATTCAGTGGAACTAGAGATCCACTACCCAGCTTAAACCTCTCCTGCGAGTCACTTCTGTGGTCTTTTAACACATAGACTTAGGGATGACGTTTAGTTGGCCATGTGTTAAGACAAATCTTTTCTTGAAATACAAGTGGAAATTCTATACTTGCGTGGGTCTGATCCTATTACAAGTCTTCTGAATGTTAGAGTCATCCATTGCCTGTGAACTTCAAAGTCAGGCTGACTTCAAAGACACTGTGGGTCTGAAGAAGTATCTGACAAGGACCCAGATACACAAAGAAAATAAATGTGACAGGCTTGTTCCGTGATCTCCTTTCCCTGAGGTTTCTCCTGCAGTTCTTCCAGGGATGGCACAAAAAGCGTGTCGGATAGTAAATTCTGAAGGCAAGATTAGTGACAGAGATTGGAAATCACGTTGTGCTGAGTGAGTGTCGGAAGTCCATTTGACAGCAGCAGGAATTCCTCTAACTTGGAAGCAACTGAAGCTAAGGTTGGAGAGCCCTCATTCTTGAGTATTATCTTTAAATGACCTCCTTCTGCTCAGCTGTTTTGAGCACAGTAGAGGAGCATGTTTGGTACAGTATTCATGACTACTACAGTGTTTTCAATAGATGAATGCTGTAAATAATGTATAACAGCAATGGTGTCTCAAATCTACCACGGCTACTGCTGCTAAGTGGGGTGTATCAAATTGTTTTGCTTTCTGTATAGTCTGATATTTTTAGTTTTTTGATGACATTTTCTCCTGTCTAAGTGTCCAGCTTGTATTGCCAGTGAATAGAATATGAAAGTAAGAAGGTTTTATATGGGTTTTCTTTAGATTTGTTTTAGGGTTTTAGATGCAACACCAACTAAAACAAAGGTTGGACAACCCAAGCCTGACCTTAAGGTCTGTGTTATTCCTTGGTTTAGCCTAGTGTTCACCCAGTCCTCATTTAATGAAAGAAGGAGATGGAGTTGAGCTCTCGTCAATCCAGTTAAACCTCTTAGGTATGAAGGGTTTTGTCTGTGAGCATTATATCATGACAACTTGTTTAGTTGACTGGAAAGGACATATGGGAAACCTTGTTTATCACAGTCATGCACAAGATGGTGCCCCTGAGTGTATGCATCCTCTGCTGCTGCCTGTTACATTGCATGAAGTAAATGGCCAGTGTCACATCTCCTGCCCTTACTCTTGCTGAGTAAGTTAATACGCTCAGACCTTTGCTTCCACTGTGTATTAAATGCAACTGGCCTGATCTTACACTCACATCACATTTTGATTAATGAGTTTATTGAACACTGATCCTGTGACGCAGCAAGAAGAAGTAATAGTATGAAGAAGTGAGTTTCTGTCAAAATACCTAAAGTGCAGCTTAAGAAGTCACAATTCTGTGATTCTGTGTATCTGACTCTTCAAGGTTTAAAGAAATACATGTATATCTTCTGTTTATGATCAGTGGTCAAAGCCTTGATTCCAAATTACACATGTGTAAATCCAAAATAACTACTCTTAAAGCAATAAGCAAAAGGGCTTGGCTTTGCTGAAGTGATCCCAAATTTACGAGGGTGAAGTAAAGGACAGAATCTTGCCTAATGAAAGCATCTAAAGGACCAAAATAAAGAGTCACTGGAACTTTGCTTGAGTAAAATGAAAGAAGAGTACCCACCAGGACAAGTAGTTACAGAAGATGAGTTAATATTGCTTACCTTTCCTTACTTTATTTTGGTTTACTTATAGGTGAGGAAGGAGGAGAAATTAAATGTGGTTTTTTTTTCTGAGAAAAAAATAATTTTTTTGATTCCATGGAAACTATTATTTTCCACTGGAACTAACATTTGACTGACTGATCATTCCTCTGAATGGCTGTAGTTTATACTGCAGCTCTGTAAATTTGCTTCAGTACAAGCCTGGTGTACAATGTTGTGGTCTGGTTTCCTCACTGAGTAGCTGTGTGTCAACACTGACTTCAATCCACTCTGCTAAATCAATGGCCATCTAAATACCCTTTGTGCTTGTTGAGGCCAATGTACTCTGAAATGAAGAAATCAAGAGACAAACAATGTCTTGGTGGAGAGGAAAAATGAAGTTGGAGTTGTAAAAAAGCACAAGGTGTACCTTCCCCAGAGAACTTGTGATTGTTGAGTGTTTTCCAGACCAAGAAGAATTTTCTGATAGTTTTACATAATTTCTTATACTTAGTGTGATATTGCTTAGGTCACTGTCTTTGCCTATCTATCTACCCTCCTTTTCTCAATTTGATGCATTTTAGTAGTTCTTTATCATGTGCCTGCTATTCAGAGACTGCACACTATTTTGAGCTTGCCAACATCTCCTTCTACTTCACAACTTTCTCCTTTTATGTTCCTCTTGCTTCTGGCATCCTTCTACCTTTCAAGCAGTGCTCCACACTTTTCGAATCCTTATCTTGTGTGCTAACTTTGATTCTTAACATTCTTTAAATCTCTTTTATTTTCTAAGGCTCTAATAAAAATCCCCTAGGCTCTGGGAAAACCTTTTGAAACTGGCTGGTGCTTCTTACATTGACATCAGCGGCCTGTGGATGAGTCTGAGCTGCTTTTCCTTAGTATCTTAACTCATTAAACTGCAAGATCTTGCTGGTGAATAGCCTTTTTGTGTTTCAGCCCACAAACTCTAAACATTAGTAAAGTTGGCTTATGAATGAGTAAGAGTTAACTCAGTAGTGCTGAGCCTGTGATCATTGAGAAGGGCTGCAGAAGTGAGATCCAGGCAGGTTTAAAAATATAACAGCTTGCTCTGTGACAAACAGAACAGAAATCCTGGTTTTCTGTGGCTTTATATTGTGTGGCTGGATTATCCCCCATCAAATTAAGTGTAGGCTCTGACTGAAGATTTTCCTGAATTTGTAACAGCATTTGTAAGTCTGCACTTAGGGGGATTCTCCGATGCCTAGCTCCATAATTAAACTCATGGTGAACTAATTTAAGTTTCTTTCCTCTGCATTGGAACCTCTTTTCCACAAAACTTTCAAGGACCAAATGCATTTAAGACTTGAGTTTCTCTCCTCAAATTTTCAGTGAAACTGGCTGAGCAGTTCAGATGTTAAGAGGACACACAGTGGCAGTGTGATTGCCCAATGTCTGTATCAAACCAACCTTGGAAAAATGGTTGGAGCAGGACTCATGATCCAAATATTTTGACAATTGATTGCAGTTTCCTAGTGGATGGAGTCTTGTCTACAAAATTCTCTGCTTGTCTTTTAGTGTGAATTATCAGAAACACTCAACACTGAAGTACAAATATACTGTCGTATCCAGCATCCATGGGCATGCATTAAAAAACATCTTGGCATGTCAGAGAACAAGGTTTATTCTTGTTTTACATACAATTTAAGACAGTTTTATTCTAACCAAACAATGGGAAAACTTTGTAGCAATATTAAAATATCTGCTGTTTTCATAGAGATATTCTATTCTATTTCTATAGAATTAGAAAGCATAGACAATTTACTGTATAAATGATGTAAAAAGCAAGAATGTAATTTGCTTTTTGGAAAATATTAGAGAGAACTCCAGATTTTTAAGCACCCAGAGGGCACATGTATATTTTCCTTCTGAAGCAGATTTTGCTTATGTGTACACATCTGGATTTTGTGTTTAACGGACAGCACAGAGGGGCATGCTCACTTTGATTTAGGTACTTGTTCTGAACGGGGAAATCACAAAAGGGCTTTGGCAGAGTTTGGGTACTGGAGGAGAGTGGGAAGGAGTGGGTTGCTGTTGTGTGTAGGCAGGAAATAAAATACTGGTGTCTATCCATCTAAGAATACTGTTCATGAAAACAGAAAGGACTGGATCCTCCATCTCTCCAGTTTTACACTCTCTGATGAACCTAGGTGATGGCGCAGGTAAATTTGCCCCCATTCACTGTGCTGCCTTAGTGTGTGTTGGACTTGAACATTTTCAAACCAAGTATCATCGTCCTCCTCTGCTGAAATCCCAGATGATGGCTAATGCCTATCTGCCTGGTAGCAATGTCAAGAGAAAAAACAAAGACAATGTGGTTCCTGATGTGATGAATCACTTGAAATTTCTGTCATGCTTGCTGAACACGACATTGTTTTCCCCTGCAGATGCACAGAGAAAGGGCGTGCCTGTAAAGCTATGTTGGGATTTAGCCAAATCTGTGTTGCATTAAGTCTTCCTGAGTAAATACTATTTTTCCAAAACAGATTTTAGAAAGCTTTCTTTTTTTTTTAATTGCAACGGAAGGTCAGTGCATCCTGTAAACATCCTGTAGTAATTAATTATTTTCTTCTAAAAATGTGATTGTATTTCTTGCTGGAATTCATTTCACTTCAGATATTTGACCATGTTATGCCTTTGTCTGCTAACCTAAAAATCCTGTTAAGTCAGAAAAATCTCTTTCTTTGAGTAGGTATTTATAGACTAATTCATCACTTAAGCCAAATTGAGCGTTTTTAAATCTCTTGGTGCAAAGCTGATTTTACAGACCTTAAATTATTTTTCTTTATCCTTTGTGAGCCCTTTCCTGACCTCTGTGCTCTGAGAATGATGATGACAAAAATGTAATGGAGTAATCTCCAGTCATGTTCTCTCCATGGTCTTGTGGACAGGCAGTCCTGTATTCTCATGGGATATTTCTATTTTTAATTTTCACAGTTCCACAGCTGTCCTAGACAGAGTGTTGTTAAGACTTTACCTAGTTATAGACAGGAAATGTATATTTATTCTTTCTGACTTCATAATTTGATGCTTTGCTTCTTAAGCTTCACTGGTACTTTAAGGTAAATTATAGCATTATTCTTTACATTCTCTCCTCTTGTCTGCTTATCTGAAAATTTCACAGAGATTAACTTTTTGAAGTAAGAAGTATATGCTTAGGGATACAAAAGTCCCCCAAAAGGTCTTGCTTTCCACTCTTCATTACATCCCAGCCAAGTCCTAAGAGCTGATGAAATAGCAATCACAGATGATTCAGAGAAATCTAGTAGGCTACTAATCCACATTCCTCGGGACTTCATTGTGTGTAAACTGATGTAACCTGTCTGGTTTCCTTTACCAACCCTTCAAAACTCCCAAAGAGAAGATCTGATACACTCTCAACTGCACCCACTGGAATTCAAACTATTTGGGCAATATGTCAGAGCTCAGTTGTATCTAGATAACTGGCAAAATATCTGAGCCTGATTGGTTTTCGTTCACGTTTACCCCACTTTGAGTGCCAACAAATCTGTTGTGGGTTAGGACTGGGCCAGCCACTAAATGCTAATAGGTGGGCTCTAACTCCCTCTTCCCGCCCCACCAAATGGGAAGGAAAAGGGAATGAGGCAGAGAGACTTGCAAATTGGACAAAAGAAAATTAAAACAGCCTTAACGAATAAGGAAATAACAAAAATAGTGAACTATATACCTATATATATCTCCAATGTTGAACCCAACTCCCACCCCCAGTAGCAATCCCCATTGATGCCAGAGAGCAGGTGGCACCAGGGAGTTGCCAGGCTCAGCAGCAGAGGGGAGCTGGATATGGGAGCTGGATTCAGGAACTCAGGATCGGGATTAAAGGCAGAAGATCAGTTGGAGTCCTTCTCGGATGCTGGTTGTTGATGGAAAGAGACCTAAACCCTCATGATCACTCGGTTTATGCTGAAGAGAATTGGTTTCGTTTAGCTTATACTGGGACAGTGTCCTGGGTTTAGCTAAAAACCCAGT